>NW_015150489.1:590044-602324 GCF_000732505.1 Cyprinodon variegatus
ATTATTTGAATGTCAGCAGACAGCAAGAAGCCTCCCAGATCTCCAGATGCATTTGAGATATCAAAAAAGTACTCCAGAGTTTTGTTCAGCATGGGGGTGAGTAGAAAATGAAGGCTAATCATGTTTTGGGTGTACTATTCCTTTAATGTGTTATTAAATGAAAATAGTAACAACTTTTAGACTTCCTGTAGCTGGTCCCCTTCAAACAGCTGCATGTTTTGTATTAAATTATCATCATTACTAAGCATCATAGTGTACTGCTTCCTATGAAATAATATTTTACTTTTACTGTACGGTATATTCTTCTTCACAGAAGTCATTGGATTTCACAAGCTTGTCCTCCATTGACGTCATTCATTGTTTGCCATTCATTGTTGCTAAAGAAAAATGAAAAAACCCCATAATGAAATAAGGTTTAAAATCATTCTGTGCAGACATAACTGATTATGATTTACCGTGCTGCGTTTTAGACATGCATCAGAAAAGCTAATGTCCTTTTCTCTCAAATGAAAGCCTCCAGTCTTTGTCGTCTCTTCTTCAGATTCAACAGAAAAGAAAAAGATTCACAACATGACAGTCTGTCCAACAGGTATTCTATTTTAAATAAGAATTTGTATCCTGTAAAATAAGTACCAGTTGCCTTCTCTCAACTGAAGTGTTATGGCAGAACAATAAAATGTGCTCATTGTCTCTTCCTGAAAACAAAAATCCCATTTTCCTGTTCAATGTTTTCCAATTTAAAACAGTAAAATTTAATCTTGTATAACCAAAACCTAATCTGGAAATAATTGTTACTTCTTTTCTATGTCTTACCAAATTCCTCCTCCTGCCAACTTTTCTTTGAATGTTATAAAGCCACTAACCAATTCTTATTTTCTGTTCATCTTGTGTTTAATTACTGATTTCTATTCTGCTTTACTGAAAGATACCAATATATAAATGTTACTGATTTTGTTGCTTGTTTTGCATATTTATCTGCAAACTAATTTTCTTTTACTCCTATGTATGATGGTTTCCATTTAAAAATAACTATTTATCCCAATGCTTTGATTTTATAAATTAATAAAAAATCTAGTCTGCTATCAGAATTATTTTTCAATGAATACAATATTTAACTAGAATCAGAACGTATTAGAATTCTGAATGAATGAACTTCCTCAATCCAAGCTAAGTTAAAATGCTTTCCATTATCTCTCCTGTATACTGTATACAATGCAATCAACTGGGTTTCCTTAGATAGAAAACTTTGAATCAATTTGAATGTATGATTTGGTTGAACTGTAAAGTGCCTTGAGATGACTTGTGCTGTGAATTGGCGCTATATAAATAAATGGAATTGAATTGAATTGAATATACCGAGACTCCATCAGTAATTCTTTTACTTGCTTGGAGATAGTATTCGTATCGATTAAAGAAATGCTGTTTCTGTCTTGTAAATCTTTTGATGCATGTATCTGTAATATTGATGTTCTAAAGATATTTGATCTGAATGTGGATCTAAAATGTTTTCATTTTTCCTTTTTTTCCAACAAACTGGAATTCACAAGACTATTAGATGATAGAGACAGTTTGGTTTATATCCAAAGCTAGAACACGAACCCCATAAAGTATTATGCAATAATGTTATATTCAATGCTCACCTTAGGCATTGAATATGAAATTCAGTAACATATTTCCCACCCTGAGATAAAACTGCTGTGTTCAGCCACTACACTGAAGCTCTGCTGCAATTTTAAATGTCAATAACTACTGATAATCCACCTTTAAATGCAGCTCTAGGACCCACAGTACATGACATTGGTTAAGGTAAAATTATTTGAGCAACTTATCAGCTCTGTATTACACTCCTTACTTCTTAGGCTCTTTTATGCCATAGTGTAGTATTAGAAAGGAGTAGCAACAATTTTTCAACTCAACTTCTGAAAGGAAGCAAGAAAGCGGTGCCAACTTCTGTGGGGACATGTTTTTTTTTATGTAAACTGCATGTAAGGCCACAACTATAACACAAACTTTTTAATATTTATTTTAGAGGACAGTCGACCACCTATCCTGTAAGGAAATAGTTGTTGGAAATTCACAGAGAACCTTTCTAAGTTTAGACGTGGAAATGCCAAGGAAAGCAGGTGTGAATTATTAAAGATAGGACAAAATATTTATTTTGACTTGTAGAAAAAACTGAAGAATGACAACATACAGTGTTAGAATACTCTGTTTCATAGGAGCAGACCAAAGAGACCAAAAGAGGATGATGCATTCTCCTCATATTTATGTGCTGAAACCAGGCTGTAAATCTATGAAAAGGTTCTGGAAATAGTTACCTTTGTTGTTTCTATGATTTCAAATATATGTTTCAATAACAATAATGTAATGAGCTATATGTGTATATATTTTATATCTTTTTATTCTTATGTTTATTATATTGTGTGGTTGAATGTGTGTATATATATATAAAACTGTAACTGGAGCGTGTAACAAAAGCAATTTTCCTCTGGGAATATTAAAGTATTTCTGATTCTGATTCTGATGTTTCTAAAACTGCTCCAATGGCTAGGAATATGCATCAGTGTAATTTATCAAAGATAAAGGACATCAAAAGGCAGATGTCGGCTCTCCACATGTTCTTTATTAACAAAGGTTTTTTTCTGGTGAAATATTTCTTCAGAAATATCACACAGAGTTAAAATACTATAACAAAAGATACAATTAGATAGCCATCAATACACTAGAACAATAGTGTCCCACCGAAACTGCAAGCATGAATACACCCAAAGTTCATCCTATCTCCTTCGTACAATGTTTAACAGCTCCTTAGGTGATAAGATGAAACTCGTCCAACTCTAACTCGTCTGATTCTGACCAGATTCTGCCTCCTGGTTCTCTGAGCCTGCCTGAACCCTATTGGACCGGTCATAGTGTATTTTTGAATCTGTTCTCTGACCTCTTGCTTGGAATCTCCCCTGGATTGTCTCTGGATCTCGGATCACCTGGCTCTGACTCTGGACAGGCTCTTGGATTCTTAACCCAGGTTTGACCCCCTGATCATTCTGGCTGTCTCTGCTCTCATGGATCTGACCCTGTGCATCATTCTCTTGGACCAATGATTAATTTTAAAAGAAGGCATCCTCCAGATCAGTTTGGATCTTCAAAACCTCTCAAAGTTTGTCCCTAAACATTGAAAAGGTTAGTGAATCAGAATTCAACACTTGAAACATTTCTCTCTGGTCACTTAGGTACAGTAATGGTCAAATCTCCTTCCAGAAGTCCCCGTTGCTGACTTTGGTGAATCCCCCCAACCCGTGACAGTTTCACATTCAAATAAATTGTTTAAACCTCTCTTACTGTTGTGGTTGAATTCTGGTTCTTCCATTTCCTTGTCATTACACTGATATCTTTCTGCTTGAGCTTGTTCTTCTGCTTCTTTCTGTATGCATGCCTTCAGGAAACTGGTGATCTAGGGTGATTACCTCACTGCCTTGGTGGGGATGTGGTTATCTACACAGATGTATATATATATATATATCCAGTCACACACTCAGTCATCACATTGATGTGACCAACTGTATTTGCTCTCTTTCATCCTTTTTAATGTTAATTTTGTTTGTAACACCTATATCAAACTTACCAATATCATGGCAGTTTAGGTATCTGGATACAGCTTGCTGAGGTTAAAACAGAGCATCATAATATAAAAAGCTGTTGATTTAGGTAACTTTGTAAATAGCATGACTGTTGGCACCAGTCAGAGGTCATGTGTCTTTTATTAAAGAAACTGTTGTGTTTTTAATGATCAACCATCTTGGTTTAAGAGAGAATGGTAAGAAAAAGTGAAAATATCCAGAAAGCAGCAGTTGTGTAGACAAAATGCCCTTGGTGATGTCCAAACTAATGGAAGAATTGACTAATGTTTCAAGCTGATGAAAGCTTAAATAAATCAGCTAGTTACATCCAAGCTATCTACAACACAATCTCTGAACAGACAACACATTGCTGACACCAAAGACAAAAAAGGTGTAGAACTATTACTCCCATTATAAGTTGGACGTTATCTAAAGTCTTGTTGCTAAGCTGGTCAATCCCCTAATTAACATAAAATAAACTAAGTCTCAAATTATGAACCATTTCAACCTGCAACAACTGCTAAGCTAAAGGTGCAAAGATGACAGAAGAAGTGAAAAAATTTGATAGCTATATATATATATATATATATATATATATATATATATATGTGATATTTTCTGCATTAGGAATAATTGAATTATTACTGTTACTCACTTACTCACCAGGGTTTTTGGCCTTTGGCATCCAACTTTAGACTTCTAGATCAGTTGTTTAAAATCGAGTTGTCTCTACAAATTTAGCAAATTAGACTGTGGCTATCAACAGAGTTATTATTCCCCAAAGAAGAATACTGTGTCTGTCTTTTTTTTTATGTTACCAAGAGGAGGGTGTGTCGTGATCGGTTTAAAGAATCTGACCCACATGGAGAGAAACCACTCAGATAACACGGGGAAAAGTTTAACAGGTTCATTTGAAGAAATGTAAACAAGGTTAAATCTGGAACTCAGTCAACTGGAGAAACGGAACTGGAAAGTCTGAAGGGGAGATCACAGATAAGTTCAGAGACCATGGGAAATGAGACTGCGGCTTGAATTATGCTGGAGAGGGACTCACGTCTGAGGGGGCTCTTGTAAATCCTTGAATCCAGTCTGTGTGGGATTATCCAGAGAAGAGGAAACTCGTTGGAGAGCGGACAGGTAGACTAACATTGGACCCAGAGAAGTAATGGAGCGGACTGTCACTTGGATTTCCAATGGAGACTTGAATGAATCATGTGGAGGTTTTCCCCTGCTCAGTGTAAACAAAGTAATTGCTTCCAGGGGGGGAAGGTCCAGGTATCCAGTTTGCACAGGAAGGCTTCCTGCCAAAGAGCAAAGACAAAAGCTCATAAGACTCAGAGAAACAAAGCTAGGTTAGACTCAGCTAATCTCAGCTTGGCTAGAGTACCCAAAACTGGCAAACACTCTGGCGTTGAGGTAGTTACAGCCCACTGCTCAAGTACTCCTCCAGTAATGATCCAATGAGCCGCAGGTGTGCAGGGAGGCCCAACGAGGACAGGGCACCACCTGGTGGTGGAGAGAGAAAAGCACACAAACAAACCACACAAACTGGATTCCTAACAGGGTGATTCGGACCTGAGTTATAAATTCTTCGCTGCACAATAAGCACAAAGAACTACAGGATAAAATATGTACCTGCAAAACCTATGGGTATTACAGGTAGTTTTGGTAGGTCTTTTAGTCCTTATATTATTCAGTTCAATTAAGTTTATTTATATAACGCCAATTCACAACACATGTCATCTCAAGGCACTTTACAGTTCACCAGATTATACAGTCAAATTGATTCAAAGTTTTCTATCTAAGGAAAACCTGTTGATTGCATGAACTCATCGGCTTGAAGGTAATCCCTCACACTAAACATGCTTGTAGCGACAGTGGAGTGGAAAAACCCCCTTTTAACAGGAAGAAACCTCCAGCAGAACCAGGCTCAGTGTGAGCGGCCATTTGAATTTCATTCAAAATTATTAAGTTATACATTCAAACAACATAAGGAAGTTATTACCAATTTCTCTGTAATGCAGCTTTGTATTATTGTACTACTGTGAATGTCAAGGGTCAAGTTAATTTTAAATTAATTTACTGTTCGGTAGTTTAAGCAATTGCCATATTTGTAGCATCACCAGTCTTTCCTATGACATGAATCTAATTTTTGTTTTGTCCAGCCAAAGACAACTTCTTTAGAGGTCTGCACTCATTTGCCTGAAAGACGGTGTGATCAGTTAAGAGGTGATCAGAGTAATCTTGTGTTCCAGGAGTGTTTGTATCACTACATTGTTAATGAGCCATGTTTTAGATTTTAAGTTCTTATGTACTTTAAGTAACCTTTATGAGTCCTTAGGTAGCTGTCATAGCAGTCAACCTGTGCTCATCTTTGCCCTAGAACTGTCCACCAGACAGCATCTCACCAGACAAGTGCCACGTGTGTATATCGGCTTTTATAAGCATATCTGTTTAAGCACATGCACTCTGGCCCCTATGTTCAATTGGTAGGAAAGAAAATACATTATTGATAATGTTTGAGGTATGCAAAGCAAGGCAAGGAACCACTTTGATCTCTCATAGACACAGTGTCGCCAGCAATCTCCCTCAAATTTAACTGTGTGCACACAACACCAGCAGGCAAAAGCACAAATTTCCCCTTGATCATCGCTTCCTTTTATCTTTTTTTTTTTCTTTTTTATTTGTCTTTCTTTAAGTATTGCAGCCTAAGGAATAGTTGTTTTGATATCTGTCTTGCCCTGGTTAGGAGAACAATAACAAAAAAAAGCTAATTTAACTTCAGTTTAATTAAAAAAACAATTGAAAATTGAACAAGGGAATTTGCTGCCAATTATATGTATTCACCTAAGGTGCTCTTATCTACTGAATTGAATTTGTGCTCAGAATAGATGCAGCATGTGGTTCTGTAATTCCAAATCATGGCCAAATGAGTTATGCAAATAGGGCTCATTTTCCTTCAAATATGAACTGACTTTCTGCTGCTGGTATTTAAACAATGCTTAATACCTTAAACATAAGGTACTGTCACAGTAATTGTTGAGGAAGTTTCACATGCTTAAATGAAAGCAGTGCTTTATGTAGGAAACAATAAGTTTCTCTTTAATGCCTTTCAAATTTCTGACATAAACATGGGTAATATGCCAATACAGATTCATCTAATGATTTATTGATCTAATTAAATTTTTTATGAGCTATATTCAAAGTATCATGAATCCACTTTTATTAACTGATCATTAATAATATTTCAATAAGCTATTTGTAGTATGAGTTTGTGTAATTTTAACGATATCATTGATACAAAGTAAAGGGTTTTCAAACTCAGCACAGACCCCTTGTGTGCAGCTTTTAGATTGCAACAACGTCCTTTTTCCATATGTTGCAGTCTATTTTAAAAATGACTACATAGCGCAGAATTAACGACCACTCTTATCCAGTACGACTCATTTTTTTAGCCTTATGCAACTATCTATAGTATCAAATGCCTTTTGTAAATCAATATAGATGCAAATAGAGAATTCCTCATTTTCACTTGCCTTTGATGTTTCCCCTACCATCTCCATTACTGCATAGGTAATAGATATATTATCCTAAAATCATACTGAGGTTAATATTTTGTATTTGTCAATAATTGATTGCAATTGTTTAAGAAATAATCTCTATTATTTTCAATAGCTGGATATGAAGGGAAACTGACAATAAACCTCAATAGGATGTGTTGAAGATCAAATGTGAATGACGTAACCAAGAGCGACTCCCCCTGACATCATGTCCCTGCAAAAGAGTTTCCTTAAGCGACCATTGAATTTTTTCTTGTGGGCTTAAGGCCTCGAAAGGGGAGATATACGGTGTTTTCAGATGAGGCTCTTCCAGATAAGAGTCGGATTGACTGCACACTAGAGGTGGGCAATAGCCGAATTTTTGATCGATACGATACATATCATATCAGATATCAACACAATACTGATACTTTTTACATTTAAACTTGATGTATCATGGAATTTTAATCTTTCTTTGTGTTCGTGAATTTTATTTTATTGTTACAACTGAATAATAATAATAATGATCTGTTCATAGTGTTTTCTCTTAATCTACCTCTTATATTATGTTTCAATCCTTATGTAATTTTGTTTCTATTGTGTGCACTTGCATGTGGTTTTTATTCTATAACTGTCCTTCATCATGGGATAAACAAAGAATTAGCTAATGTTAGCCCACTTAGACAACATGTTTTAACGGGATGCATGTACTGGGTTTTTTCAAGCTCTTAATTATACTTTCTGAGTGGGCTCCAGTAACATATTATATATAATATCTACTTTGAAAGTTAATATGAAGGTGATCACTCTTATCTACCTGAATATTCTCTGAAGGTCTGAAACGTCTCTGTCAGTGACATCTGTCTGAGGGTCGAGGGTCTGTTGGGGCAATGAGAGAAGTTTTGTCTCCTCTGTCCGTTTCTGTAGCTTAATGCTTTCTTGCTTATGGTTTTTCATGTGCTTATTTAAACGTGTTGAGTTTCCACTGCATTTAACCAACTTTGTAAAAACCATACAGCTGTTGTTTCATTTACGGCATTAAAATATGGCCAAACAGTGCTTCATTCCCTCTTCTTTATCTTTTTCTGCTCCAGTGTCTGAGGAACAGCAGTGCTGTTGTTTATGTGTCGAGTGGAGCGTAAGCCGAGCGGTGGGGCCAGGCTGAGCCTGCGTGTTGAGCCAGTGACGATAGGGGAGGGGAGAGCAGCAAAGCGCTGTAACACAGACTGGGAAAGACTGGTGAATCTGCTGCAGTTAGTACGTGCGGGAGAGAAAAGAAAACATCAATCTTGTTAAACGAATATTTTTCAATATCAGTACCAGTGTTGGTATCGACAGTATTGATCCTAGGATAAATCCACCCTCCTCTACTGCACATTGCCTAAAATTCACAAGGAGCTGAATGTGGTTTCTTGTCTTTTAGCAGCACTTCATAGACTGTGGCTGAATTGTTCTCTATGCACAACTTTTGAATTGGCCTGGAGAGACCATACATTTTTGGAACAGTCTCGGAAGCACTAAAACAGTAGACCACTTTGGTTCACCCAAAGGTGCACCTGGATGACAGTCGGATTTAGCACTACTTCCTTGTATCTAACCAGGTAGACATCAGAGTGCTGGGAAGAGACAGTAACTGACCAGGTTCTGCAATCAAGGCAATAGGGAATGACCAAAAGTCCTTCTAGGGATGCGTTAAAATGGCTTTTTTAAAAGCCACCTAAATGCCTTCTCACTACATTCCTTATAAAGACTTTTGTCAACATTATTTCCTCTGTATTCCATTTTGACAGAAAAAAAAGATTTGTCTGAAAATGTTAAAAATGTTAAAAATGTTAAAACTTTTCAACTTCAGCGATCACTGCTCCACTCTCACACTGTAAAATTCATCCCTGGCCGCATCATCACGTAGTTTTCGTAGGAATACTGTGTAAATCCATTGCCATCGCCACAGACACTGCATTCTGTTTGAATGCACCTTTGATGATGGGCAGTCAGCTATGTGTCAGGTGTGCATATCTTGCATGGTATGCAAATCTACTCATGTCCTGGTGTAAAAGTGATAAATAAATTCTAAAAAACATTTATTAAACATTTTATATCGTACATACATAATCCGAATAATATTCGTTGTGGGGGCCTGTTGCCGTAGTGGGGAGGGGTTGTCTGAATATTGGGCTGTCGTACAAATGGTATGTTGGAATAAGGTTTTCACCCCCTTATAGGCCCACTGACATCTCCATTGTGGTAGAACTACAACACTTAAACTCTAATTGGTCATCTTGTAGAACAGGGGTCACCAACTTTTTTAAGGCTGAGGGCTACTTTATGGGTACTGAGTCATAGGACGGGCTACCAATACTGACCTATGAACTAGAGGAGTCGGCGTTCACCTGAACTTCATAGATAATAAACATATTTCTATTGTTTCTTTTCATTTTTAATTTGCATTTAGATATTCTCTTTATGAAATCCATATAAATCCTCAAATGTTCTAATTTATTGATATGATAAAATGCTTCATAAATGCTTCAAAATAAGAGCTTCAGTAAAAAATAACATTTCAGATTTAGTCCACTGGTGAATTGTTCTGTTTTCAAAAGATGCTGAGGGCACCCCATGTTGTCCTTGAGGGCCCCTTGGTGCCCACGGGCACCACGTTGGTGACCCCTGTTGTAGAATGTTGGGATCTGGTAAGGTATCTCATTTTTCTACAGCGGGTAAATTAATAATTGAACATGTCACAATTTTTCTTAGTAAATATGTTTCTAGAGGTGCTATTGACACAATATTTTCACCAGATGTCGGTAACAATACCAGCAACCCACATATACAAAGACATCAAATCATAGATGTCCAGAAATTAGGGTATGTGGAAAAAGTACAGAGAACATGACAAGGGAGGTACAAAAAGGTAAGTAAAGCTAAGACACCAGCCAAAATCTATTGATAGGAAGCATTATTGCAATATATATAATAAGCTAATTATGCACAATGCACCATTAAAAGGTAAGGTTCATAACAGTCATTAGATGAAAACTAATGAATTGAGTGGGTTATTTTACTGCAGCAAAAAAAAGTTGTGCTTCAGGTTAGTCTTTTCAATTAGTTGAAGTTCTCCAACAGTTTGCATATTTACTGTGACTCTCAGTTCACAGTGCTGTCAAAGTGCAGCCTTTTTGGAGCGATTCTGCAATGGTGTTGTTTGTTGCAAAAAGAAAAAAGTTAAAGTTTCCTTGTATGCATCTCTCATAGGGCTCAATTAGTATAGTACAGACTTTTAGCCTTTCTATGCCTAGGAGTTTTAATATTGTTGAAATGTTGCATCAACACTGTTCAAAACCAACATCTTTCAAACTTATAATAAGTTTTCCCTTTTGAATATCTGTGTAAGGTTCTACAGCTATGTTGTCTGTTTTTTGGGTGACATATTCGCATGTGTGCTTTTTAGAGAAGAGACACACAACATACTGTGCAAGAGAAGACTTTGCCACAGATGGGAAACTGGACTCTGGAGCTTTTGACCACATGAGGCAGCCGTTTTTAATATTTATACCAATTCTCCCTGTCCAAATGTGCACAGAAAGTTTTTATGGATTCACACTAATTGGCCTAGAACTTTGCTTTGGATGATGGATTTATCTTTGAACAACGTCTGTGAAGTTAAAATGTTAAATGTACCTTGTGCCCAAGACATTTCACAACATGTTTTCATATACATTTCTTTTTTGTTCACACAGTTGTTAACAATGTGCATAGGGTTGTTGAACTTTACTTCTGCATTTCCAGTTGTCCTGTCTTATACTATATTGCATTGCTTTTTGTCTGCTTTTTGTCTGCCTTTGCTTCATGCTTGCTTGAATTTTTGTGATTTTGGAGATGAATAAATGTATGAATGCAGCCCCATGGGCCTTGCTTTATTGCTTTTGGTTCATTGTGAGGCATAAACAGTTTGACACCTTGATTTCATTTTACTTGTTTTTCCTGGCCCTTATTTGATGTTTGAGTGAAAACAATTTAATTTATTATTCACACTTGCCAGGCGGTATATTTATCTTTACTGCTGAATAAATGGAGGGCTCTGATGGTTTGTTTTAACAAAATTTTTTGAATGTAAAAACAAATTTAGCTTCATATTCTAATTGAAATAAAGTCATTAAGCAAAAAATAAAAACAACAAAAACCTTCACTACATTGTTCTAGATCTCCAAACATTGATTATGTCTCTCATATATTATATGCTTTTGAGAAAATTATGCCACATTTTCCCTGACAAAAAGTATCGTGTGTAGAATACCTTTTCTCCCATTAGGATTGTGCCAGAATTGACCCAAATGTAGACAGAGGCATCACAGTGAGTTGAATGTTTATTATCCAAATTAAAAGGACAGAACCCAGCTTAAGTTGCAAGGCACAGCTGAACTGATATTAAAAAACAGGGAAACAGTGTTCACCCATAAACGGTCAGGACAAACTGGCATGAATATAAGCACTGGAAAAGAGCAAACAAAGGTTGATGACATGTGATCTGAATTGTATAATTAGTGGCAAGGGAAAAACAAGAAAGACAGCAGATGAACATGGTCGGAATAATTACACAGAAAACTAGGAAAGCACCCAGAGAGACTGGATCTCTGGCAAGCAACCTTACACCTACAGCTAAAACTTGAACATGACCTGGAAAAAGGAAGGTGCCTGCACTAAGGCTGAAATAGGGGGAAGGCAGAAACGTAAGTGGGCAGAACAAGACTTGGGGTTAGTGATGTATGACCTGAAATGGGGGAGGGACTTAAATGGTGAAATGGGCAATGCTTAGAGACCATAAACTTGCCATTTTGAGAAAGTGAGAATTGCTTTGAGAGTATAATGTGTGAGTAAAATAGGCTAAAAGAGCATAAAGAAATATGCTAATATATATGTCATAGCAATGACTAAAACAGTTCAGGCAGGTGACCCGGAGCTTGTCCCTTACAAGCACACAGTTCATCAAAATCCAGAAGATGCAAAGGTAGATTCAAAATAAAGAAGAAAAAAAACAAAAGAAAGATAACAACTCTTCTCCAGTTTGTGGAATCATTGGTGCTTTAGTTTATATGTCAGTCATTGATTATTTTATTATATATATAT
>NW_015150489.1:602752-609454 GCF_000732505.1 Cyprinodon variegatus
AGGTAATGAAACTGCTATATCCAGGTAATGAAACTGCTATATCCTCTTGCTGCTCCTTCACATCTTTTTTTTTTCTTAGATATCTTTTAAGGGACTCTTAATACTGAATACTAAATGTAAGTTAATCAATACTCGATGGAATAACGTAAAACAAGCCACACTAATAAACACACATCAACTTAATTCATCGTATTCAGTAGAGCAGAGCTAGAAGGAAATGATCTCTACTCACAAAAACATTTGGCCTGATGCTTTTCACATGATGAGGGTTTTGTAAATAACTGGCTGTCATTACAGTTAAAATGTAAAATCTTTGTTTACTTCAAATTACTTTATTACATTTTCTGATTATCTTTCAATATTAAAAATAATTATCCCTAAATTCATAATGAATTCCAGCAGTAAGATGTATTTCTAATGAGCATTCTTCACTGATGTGTTGGGTATTGCATGAATCATGGTCTGGATTTTAACTGTAAAAACCAAAAGCGTGTGAAATTAAGCTTCAGAGACAAAGACAGGCATGAAAGCACACATAAGTAGATGAGGCGCAATGAACTGAATACGAGAGAGTTTGGCTTGCCTTGGGTTGAAGTTGTGGACAGTTTAACTTAGGTTGTATAAGGGAGCGATAGGGAGGTATTAAACTTGTCTGACCAATCATTATAATGTTTGACCTCGGCCAAGCCCCATTTCAATTCAGAAATACAGAAATTTGAGTCAGGAGGAGTGAGGATTCCTCTGTAGATGAAGCAAATAATAAAAAGACAGTAGTTGTGTTTAGTTGTAGATAATAAAATATAACAAATTGATTGCCAATTTGAACAAAGATATACTTTTGGTTCTGTAAAGGTAATTGGAAGTTTACTAACCATACTTCGAATGTTTTAACGTCTTAAAAAGTATTAACAATCTCTATAAAAATTTCACTTTGTTCTTTCTTTGCAGCTAAAAGTTTAAATACTATTTACATCTGGAGGATATACAAACCATCCATATATTTATGTGCCCAAAAAGTCTATCTGACGAAAAAACAAAAACTGTTCAGCTTTCACATTCAAATATTCAAATACTATACACTTTCACTGAAAATTGTTTAAGCAGGCTTGCAAGCAATTCAACACCTATGATTATGATTCCTTCTAAAACAAGAAGGTGCCTATAGGCTAACCTCATGTTAAATTTGACTGACAGCTAATTTTTGTTGTAAATGAAGCTACCTGAATAATGTTTGTCGGTGTACTGACTTAGGTCAAGACCCCAATTATCATACATATGTTAAATGGGATTTCTTTGAGGCATGAGGTGTCAGCAGAATTATTTAGCAAAAACTGACTGTTGCCAAAGCAATAGTCAGGGATGAGATTTTTTTGCCCACTGATTATATGTAAATCGAAACAGAAAAGAATAAAAAAAAAAAACATTAAGTACAATTGGTGCTCTATAATTGTGAAATATTTTACAAAGATAATATTGTCAGCCGCAGTTATTGAAGTTTACACTAAACTCAGTTACAAATATTAAAAGACTTTTTAAATTTTATCTGCAGTGTTTGTAAAATTGAGGGTTTGTGGCAAGGTGGGGGGTGTGGTTGATGGCACTTTCTCAAATAGGTCTGAATGTCCTTCATGAAAATGTCAGTGGAATGGATATCTGTATTCAAAACAATACAGAACCAGTGGGCTGTTCAGTTGTAAAAGGTCACATGGAATCTAATGAGGTGTCTGGTGGGAAAATAACAAGCCCCTTATGCCTCAGTAGACACCTCCGTCTGTCAGAACAGGTCAGGTGTAGCAAGATGGAAACGCTTCACTTCAGAACAGACAGAATGCAAAGTTTCAGGCTTTTGTTTCAAAGCAAATCTTTTTTCATATCAAATACTTTATTTACAATTTTGAAACATTAATATTCTTTAGGGGTATTTCTGTATAACCCTTAAAAAGACAACCAATTACCAAATTTCAATCACTATGTTACAAAGGTCGCACATTAAGGATACAACCTCTTTATTACCAAATTATAAGAGCTGAGGTATTGTTGGTTTATCAGTATCAGTAACAAATCACTTTGTCCACTTGTTCACTTATTTAACCACCCACTCCAACAATTAGCTTTTTTCCTTACAATCAAATTGACATCCATGTTTCTACCATTAAATTATACAATAGGAGTTTCCAGAGGGGCACATGTTCAACCTAAGTGAGACGTAAGGTTGTAAAGTGCTTAGAATGCTATTCTTTTGCTCCACACATGGGTCTTTAATATATTGTCACCTAGCCAATATCATTTTGAAGTTCATGAGTTTTTTCACAAGAGCCTGAAAAAGCAGCTGGCATTACAAACGTAGAAAATGTTGGATTACCAGGGATGTGGATGATACTTTTGTTGGCAGATATATACTGAAATCATTGGTCGTTGTCTGTCTAACTATAAAAAAAAAAGAAAAAAAGAATATTGTGTAAAGGAATAGTTGATCTGAAGTGTGTTAGCCTGACGTTGTTGTCTCTACTGCAGGTTTTTGTGATGAATGTGGCAGTTGATATGTTATTTGATGTCCTTTTGTCATTGGTGACAGATTGTGGTTGAATTCAGAATTGTTGTTGACACCACACAGCAGCACAGAAAAGATATGATGCCTGCTGACAATTTGCCATTTTGTTGTTACCATAAACCTTGGGTTTTGAGATTAAAAAAAGAAAGTTTTGAAAAAGTATATAACAGGCCTTGCAAAGTATTGCATAATGTGTACCACAGTTTGAAGGAGTTTGAAGTGTCATATAAGTATCAAAAAGATCTAAAATGACTTTGTAATATACATCTTAAAGACAGTTCAGTTTGAGCTACACAATGTCAGTTTTTTTGTGATGACAATGCCATGGCGTTTTCTACACAGTGCAGCACAATATAACTTTTAAAACTTGGAAAAATACAATAGACAGATAATAGATCTACTTATACACACATGTATACGTATATATATATATATATATATATATACCGGTATATGTATATATATGTATGTTATTATAAATGTGTATATATAAAAAGATTTTCCAACTGTAACTACAAGTAATGCATCATGATAATGATGAGATACACAAGGAAGTTTGCTGGGATGAACCAAGATTTAAGGTAGAAAGAAAACTTTGAATGAATTTGACGGTATGATCTGGTTGAACTGCAAAGTGCCTTGAGATGACTTGTGTTGTGAATTGGCGCTATATAAATAAATTGAATTGAACTGAATTGAATTGACCAGGGGTCTTACTTACAAGCTTAAGCATGCGTTCACACAAAACTGGATCTGAAAATTGCGTAAGCAGACTTCCAAGGTTTTGATTTATAAAACACAAGCTTGTTGTAATCAAACTGTTTTTCAAAGAATTTACTTGGCAGGACTCTTCTCACACCTGTAAAGTACAATAGTATTTTGAGTTTTTTGGAGGGATAGGGTCTGCTTTGCTGTGTCTTGTCCTTTTCTGAGCTCTCTGTTCATACCACCCCAACTCAAAAAATGGGTCTGGTTAGCTGGTCTCTCAATGCAACAGGCAAAAGGGGACCCGTCCTGTTCTGCTGGGACTTACTTCGTGGGATACACCATGGACTGCTGGAAAGCATGGAGGATGATGTGCTTCAAGGTGTTGTCACTGGAGGATATCGAACCATGTATGGATTTTTGGTTTTATGATACTCGGATTTCTCTTGTTTGGAGTTGAATGATACCTGATGTATCTTCAATTACAGAGCATGTGGGTAGCAATTTGGGCATTGATCAGGCTGCCGGCAGCGGTTGACTCCCGCACTAAGGCAGTGAACGAGCAAGATCGGGTGCTGAGCCGTATGCTAGGTGTGACTGAATGCAGGCTGGCTGTGATGGTTGAACTCAAAGGTGATATGGGATAACATTTTGGATGTGCATGCTCGCTTGAAGGCGGAAAAGCCCAACACATTTGGAATATAGGATTTTGCCACAAAAGAGCCAGCAAGACAAAGACTCAAGGCTAAAGGAAATTCCTGTGCAGCCTGATCTCAAAACAAAAGTGTTATTCTGGATTCGACCAGACCTGCGATCTTCTTCAACCCTGATCACACGTCTGACATTGTTCTGCTGGAGCTTGCTTTCCAACTTCTTCCTTACATTCTCTTATCTTGACCATAAGTTGATTCTTTTTAATCTTCGATAACTACTTGTAATTATCCCTGAAGGTTATTTTCTTCTTGTTTAGCAAGTAATTCAGAATAGGTGATTCAGGGTAAACATTGGGTAAACATCTCGCAGTTCAGGTAGGGATGGTGTTATCAAAAGGGAAGCTTATATAGTCAGACACACTCAGTATTTGCATAGATGTCCTCTCCATTTGGCTACATGTAACAGAAAGCATCACTGACTGACAGGTGCCAATGTACAGAAAATTTCAAAATGAGCTCCAAATACTTATCTGATCTAAACAAACACACACATAAAACAAATCAACAGAAAAACACTGCACTTCTAGGACACTGCACTATTCAAAATGTCCACGAAAGTGACCAGATTACCTCATTAACACACTAAGCAACAATTAAAGACAATGAGAAATTAATTTAATATTGCTTTAAATATTTATGCAACCATGTACCCATTATTATGTGCATATATGTTTGTCTTGTTATACTAATGTTTGGTTTTATTTGGTTACAAAGAATAGTAAAAAAAAAAACAGCATTTATAAATGGTGGTTACAAAATGGTCTTTCTTAATTTTTTAAGAATTAGTGCAATAGTATAAGAGTAAAACCAGCGTACCAAGTTAAGAGAACATGTAAGGACTGTCATTCTTGGATCAGAAGGCTTTTTTTTAAAGGGTGGAGCTGATGTAACAGTTACAAAGCTCAGTAGACAGTTTCCTTAAGCAGTTGATGCAAGACAACATGCACAGATTTCTAGCCTGTTATCTACAAAAAAGACGTTGTGGAAGAATGAATTTCAGATCAGGAGTGTTTTTCTGGTGATGATCATTTACAAAATGTGCCGCATACACATGAAGGTGTCAGATAAGATGCAGGGGTAAAATCCAGAGCTAATGAAATAGGAATAAGGAGTAGCAAAAATAGATTAACATTTTCAGCACAAAAGAAGCATTAGCCAAATGAAGGCTTGAGAAAGTAAGTATGTTTTAAGTTTCCATATAATGCTAGACAATGTGGAAATTCTGATGTGTTGGAGAACAGAATTCCAGAGGACAGGGTGATAATGATCTAGAGGAGGCTTAATGGAAGACCTTAAGGGCCTGTAAGGGTTATGATTTTAAGCATTTCAGAAAAATAGGAACGTGGCCAGACCATTTAAAATTGTAAAAACATTAAACATTAAACACACAATGCAACACTGAGCAAGAATTGGAAAATTTATTGTCCCAAAATTCACATTATTAACAGTTTGTAACACTCATATCTATCCTGAAGCCAGCGTGTGAGCATGCCATCCATGACGTCATAGGGGAATTAACTGTCATAAAACTGAAATAAAAGCTCTAAGAATCATGGTGAGTTTGAGAAATTAACAAAGTAATGGTAGTAGGTGAAGAAACATTAGGTAAGGTTATTAATTTTTTATAATAAATATGGCAAGGAGACCCTCTTTGCTTTGCTTTGATGAAGGAAATTTGTTAGAACTTTATGCTACCACTTAAAGGTAGATTTGAAGTTCGTAACTTTAAATAAGGTTGATTTTTTCATATGTACTTATGTCTCTACTTTACAATTGCTCTTCGATTTAAATGAATACTATATTATAATGTTTGTCCTTATCAATGATTTCATGCTAATTACTGTGCTTCTCTGAGAGGCCCTCTTTTTTCTCCTAGTCCCCTGTTAAAATCATTTAATCAGGTTGTTAAAACATCATTGCAAAGAGGTCACACGCTATTGACTTTTGGAGGACTGCACACATCCTGGGTGAAATGTGTGTCTGGCAAATTCATTATAAGAATTACCTTCCATAAACTTTTTCAAAGTGCTTTTCTTTCACCCTCATTTGAAAAAAATATAAGCGTATGTCAGTTTTATACAGCAAAATAAAAGCTGCTGAAGAAAGATTTATCAAAAAAGAAAAATAAGTATTCTGAATACTTTGTTTTTTCATTTTGATACATGCAATTGATTCTTTATAGGCATGATCTATAAAAGATTCGCCTGTATAGAAAAAGTTCAACTTGATAGAGTGGACAAAGCTGATTTAACTTGGCACTGCCATATATCTTTTGTGATATTAAAAGAGCTGCAGCCACAGTCCATCTATCTTGTTTCCCTTACTGAAGATGCAAAATACATAATACTGTATGCTTATAATTAGAGGGTGCTAAATACTGGGAGGAGGATATGCAAATGTCAGTACCTAACACCCTCAGTGTAATTTATAAAATCTGGTGGATTTCTGGTGCAGTTTCTATATTCAGTATATTTGAAAATTTAGGTTAAAAACTTTGATCAAAGGGTTACTTTAGTAAGAAGGAGGCTATGGGTTAATAAAAGATGACAGAGAAAAATATAATTCTGTGCATGTGTTGATGTACACTCACCGGCCACTTTATTAGGTACCCCATGCTAGTAACGGGTTGGACCCCCTTTAGCCTTCAGAACTGCCTCAATTCTTCGTGGCATAGATTCAACAAGGTGCTGGAAGCATTCCTCAGGGAGGGAGTTTGGTCCATATTGACATGAT
>NW_015150489.1:610545-617552 GCF_000732505.1 Cyprinodon variegatus
ATTTAAATAGTCTGTAGAGTAGGGGTCACCAACCTTTGTAACGCTTAGACCTACTTCCTGAGTACTGAGTCATAGGAAGGGCAGCCAATACTGACAACGTGACGACGATGGTTGACTCTCCATTCATAGGTTGTCTATGAATGGAGTCAACTGTCTAATGAACTATACACAGCTATAAACATAGTAATTAAAATTATCACTGCCTGCTTTGCTATTGGTGTCATGTTTAAATGGCTCACCATCATGTTGAAATCTAGCATGTGTTGCTGTATAAATACGGTCCGGTGCGTGCAGCCATTTCAGGATCAGGTTGGTGTAAGAGGAATAACCAATACATTTACAAAATATTACAAGCAAAATTACAAAATACCTTAACAGCTACAGGAAACAAGAGGCTGCTACACATAGCTCTGTTCCAGGCTTCTGCTCCTTCTCTGGTTATTCAAGTTTCGCAGCCTTTCAAATATATATACGAAAATCTCGCGATAACTTTCAACAAAAAATAGTTCAACATGAAATAAAATACAATAATTTTAAAGAAATCTCAAAACGTGAACCAAACAACTTAAAACACATTATATAACTATTAGAAATAAACATAATTTTTTTTACAAGAAAATAAATTATTTCACTGACACTTACAGGCAAGATAAGCCCTTATAAACAGCTGCTGTAACAGCTGTTATTATGAGCATGATGATCATTTTGCATTCTACAGGGCTACCGTAAAAAAATTGTATTTGCTAAATTTTTTTCTAATTCAGTAATGGGGCAATTCAGATGACAATTTTTTGGTAACCATTCGGATAGTTAACAACAGTGGGTCTGTTCTGAGAAATTGGGGACGTCTCGTCACCCTACACCTGTATTGTGGCAACTTTGGCCATGTTCACACTGCAGGCCTTGATGCTGAATTACGATTTTTTGTGGAATCCAATTTTTTTGCGTTGCTTTTCACATTTTCAAATCTATGCGACTTGTACATGATCTCCTGTGTGAACTGTTGCCATACAATGCAAGTGTCCCGCATGTGCAGTAGAGGACGCAATGACGTCACAGGCCAGCGTGCACCGTGTTACCGAAGTAAACATGGATGGTAGTGCCGGAGCGCATCTAGCGATCTTTCCCAACCATAAAAACACAATCTTTTCAAGATGATTAAACATAAATACTGCTCTCTGCATCATCGTCTGCAATGGTTTTTCTTGCCGCTTCTTCATAGCAAGACCCAGAATAGTGACTTTTGTTGGGTATTAATGGCATTCAGGTCGGATGAATGCAACCTGGTCTTCAGACACAGGTCGCATTTGAAAAGATCCAATTCATATCGGATTCAGGACCACATAGCCAACTGGCCTGGGTCGCATTGGAAAAAATTGGATCTGTGTTGTTCAGACTATCATGAAAAGATCAGATACAGGTCACATATGGGCCAAAAAATCAGATTTGGGTCACTTCAGGCTGCAATGTGAATGTAGCCTTTGTTGTGCCCCACCTCAGCTGCCGGCACTTCTCCAGCCAGCCTGATTGAACACACCTAAACTCAATCTACATTCAATCATCTGCTCCTGTGTATTTAGGTAGTCTGCTCCCTTCCTTCCATGCCAGTTTGTTTTTGTTTCTTCCAGCAAGTGTTCCAGCCCCAAGCTTTCTAACCTGTAGTGAATTTTGGACCTTTACCTCTGCCCTCTTCACAGATTCCCTTGCACCACCCTTTGAACTGTCAGTAGACTACAGAATTATGGAAAACACTTTAAGTTTTCTCAAATAAGGCAAACACTGAGTTACCAAAGTAACATCCCCCCGGAGCTTACCTGGAAGGGAGAGGGTTTTGCTCAGTAAACCCAGCTTGTCCTCTATCTCTGCTGTCCTTGGAGCTTATCACATTGTTTTATTTTCTGATTAAGTCAGAAGATTTTTGTTGTAGTTTTGTGCATAAAAAAATAAAAATAATTTACTAGGTCTCTTAGATACATTAGGTTTTAAAAACAAACATTGCATGTCCTTTTGACAAGGATTATATTAAAAAATAATTGGCATTAATACACAAAGACTGTAACATTTATACAGATAAGATTATATAACTTAATTGACAAGATATGAGATTTATTTGTTTTGTTTAAAATGAGCGACATGCGGATCATTAATTTATTTTATTTTTAAAGTACATGAAGACCTACTGAAATTATTTTCAGATTACACATAAATAGACTAAATAATTCCATGGGAAAGAGTGGAATGTTGTGGAAGGAATTGCCATTAAGATATCTCCTATAAAAACAAAAACATTTACAGAATCTTATTTCTTTCTACCATGATCCTGTTTTAAACATTCTGAAACCAGAGTCAATCTTACCTGTCTGGCATTGGAGTGTCTTCTACATCCATTGTCAAGATGTCCAGTGTGTACTTGATGAATGTGATACGGCGTTAGAAAACACAGCCCCTTTCAATCCATTTAACCCAAAATGCTAGAAAACTGGAGGGATAATGCCGCTCTACATACCTAGAGGAATGCTACCTATCCTGGAAAAATAGTTTACTGCTTTATTGGGCAACCCTTAGTAAAGCAAGAGCAGCATATTTTTCCTCATTGATAGAGAATAAGAATAATCCTAGATATGTTTTGATAGAGTTGCCCAACTCCTCCAGAGCCATAGCTCTTTTAAGCCGTCCATCCCACCTGCTCTTAGCAGTAATGATTTTAGGGGGTTCTTTATAAATGAGATTGATTCGATTAAAAATAAGATTATTGGCACCTCTCTAACTATGATTAGTTTATCTCTGGAGGGTGAGGCAGCCATATAATTTGAGGCTGTTTCTAACCAGCTGAACTTTTAGAGTTAGTAAAACTATTGTCTTCATCTAAACCTTTAAATTGTGTAGATGTGATTAATCTATCCCTGTTACAGGGATACGTACCTTAGGCTTTTAAGGTTGCTGTAATTAAACCTTTACTTAAGAAACTGTCTCTTGACCCAGATGATTTGGTCATTATAGATCTATATCCAATCTTCCTTTCTTATCTAAAATTCTTGAGAAAGCAGTTGCCGAACAAGTGTGTGACCATCTACACCACATATGTCAAAGTCAAGGCAGACGGGCCGTAAATTGTTTATCCATGGCCCCCTAGATGATATTCAACTACCATTAGAACCGGCCCACAGGCCACGGCCACTTGTGCACGCTGCTGTGACTTTGCGGGCTACCGTTGCATTGTGGGGAATGTAGTGTTGCTGTGCTTGTGTTGCAGGAACCAACACTACATCCCCGGAGGATAACATTATTGTGTTTTTCTTTGATTTTAATTTTGGTTTGGTTTGGTTGTCTAAGGAGGCGGAGTGCACCAACTGTGCTACGTAACTAATAAAAGGAGCCTGGATGGAGAGACAGGCGGAGCTGATCCTGCTGGTGATGGAGACGGACACGCTGCTGAGCGAGGGGCAGGTGGGATCCAAGCGATATTCTGATCGAGAAGGAGCGCTACTTACAGGCACGGACCTCTGCCCTGACTGTGCCGTCTGTTCACCTCCTGGTGTTCTATGCCTGGCATGCAGATCCCACCTGCCCCTCACTCGGTAGCATGTCCATTTCTATCACCACCAGGATCAGCCCCCCTCTTCTTCACCTCTATTAATCATCCTGCCCTTCTAAGTTTCTTAGCTTTCGACTCAAGTCTCTCTGACTTCTGAGCATGCTGACGCACTGGCCTCAACCTCAAAAATTTTGGGAGGGAAAACATCCCTGTTCTCATACACTTGCTTATGCATTCTAAACAAAAATTCAGCGCTAAATTCTATCGAGGTCCTAGTGCCCAAGTCAGAAAATAATTGTATCGATTAAATTCTTCTAATTGTCTTTGTCTTTCCGTGTGAGTTTTTCAGATTGAAATAAAGGCTAGGCAGAAGTTTAACTGAAGAAACTAAATTACTTACCCTCATCCATCAGAGGCTCATCTGTGTCTGGCGCAAGCCAATCAGCTTGAACTGCACCTCCACAAAGCCCAATCAGCATCCAGAGTTCATCTTAAAATGTCTTGAAATCCACGACTCTCCCTGCTACCTAGCCAAACTTGCATGACCCCGATTCCACCCAAGTGAATCCCCTTATCCACTATCCTAGCTTTTCCATGGTGCTTCTTAAACCTTATTCTCATCAGAATGTAATTACTCCTGGACTCTTACAGCATTCCCCGTCGCAGCTCAATGGGTCCGGCAGAAGACCGCCATGTTGAGCCTTGTTCTGCCAGAGGCTTCTTCCCAAAGGGGAGTTTTTCCTCTCCACTGTCAATTCATGCTTGCTCATCATGGACAGATTCATGCAAACCCATGTTTATCCAAGCTTGACATGTATCTTTCCCGGGTCTCTGAGTGAAGCACTAGTATCAGCTCACATAGTCCACTAGATCTCACCAATACAGCTCAAGCAGATATCTTGCCAACAAGCAGTCTGTGGGCTGAACCAACATCATTTATCTCCACTCCACCATCAGTTTCAGGCCTGGGGAAAAACACCCCTGTTCTCATACACCTGCTTATTCATATTAAAGTAATATTCAGTGGTAATGTTTACTGCCAAGATCTGAGCACTAAAGTCTTAAAATAATTGTATCAATAAAATTCTTTTAATTGTGTTCTTCTTTCCCTCTGAGTTTGTCAGATTGAAATGCAAGAAAGTTGCTTCAGGATGTAGTCAACTCAGAGCTTTGGAAATCTAACCCATTTCACATAGTTCATCAATACCTTAAAGATAAATGGAAACCACTCTTACATGCATATAGTGCTAGTGTTCTATGGTCAAAAATGCAACATACAGATTTAGGTTTTTCCTTTATCACAGTTTCAAGTGTTTGCAGTTACTGAAACAGCATTTGAGAACCACAGTCCTGGAGAGAGCATCCATCATGTGCAGTTGACAGCTCACAGCTTAGGACCTTAACATTTCCAGGATGTGTATTGCGACTCAGCTCATTACCTGTAAGCACACAAGGGATGGTAATTATTACAATACACAATTCTCACTTGAGAAAAAGAACAATGCATGCACACACAGGACCATGGCATATATGCTCTTAATAGATTGTCAGTCAGGAAAAGGACTGTGGAATCATGCTGCAGGCTGCCATCGTCATGCTTCTATCACTATAAAGAACCTGACACATCTGAAGTACGAAATTGTGAAGCACAAATGGGGCCCAAGCACATGAAAGTACGAAATTTCGAAACACACATGTGGCCTTAACACAGATCCACTATCTCAGTGAGTACTTCCACAACATGGTGATATAATTTCCACTGTGAATTCAAGATGGTAGTAATCGAAGACCAGCTCCTTAAGTAACAAACAACAACATCCAGGGTAGGGCCGCATCATGTTCCATTTTAATGGGAAAACCTCATCTGCGATGAAGACATGGGGCTGGGGATCTCAGTGCCCATCTCCAGGCAGGTCCTGGTCAGGGAGTAGATGGAGTGTGTCTGCCCACAGAGCTCACCCAAATGCAGGGTTGGCTAGGATCTCACTATCACTGGTTCGACCATAACCCCCAACATCAATGATGTGGAACTGGTATCCTGCGTCCACGGCATCCAGGAGGACAATAGAGTAATCCCCCTGATAGTTGAAGAACTGGGACCCGGCGTTTTGGGGGTGCAATCATACAGAAGTGTTTGCTGTCCACAGTACCACCTCACAGAGGAAAGTCCCACAGGTCCTGGAACTACTGAGTGATTTCCCTCCAACCTTCAGAGGAGGGCATTAACGCCATAAACTTCTCCATCAGGCATTCCCATATGGCCTTCACCATCTGAGGGACAATGCCATAGACAGTGGCAATTATCATTGTTAACCACAGTGAGAAGATACCTAGGAAATGGAAGAACCAGAAATTGAACAAAATCATATAGTATTTCACAACAGTACTGGCTACATAAAATGTGTTACATGTGCAATTCCAAAAAACATTGAGAAAGGGTTAATATATGTAGGCCTATATGTATTTTTCGAGTTAAACAACATGATAAGTATTGTAGGGCAGAGTAAGGACCATTTCAACATTATGATTTTAACCAATGTAAATTCAGCTAGACTGCTGAGAATCATAGAAGACATGCTCAGTTACCCCCTACTTACAAGGGAGGATCCATCAGGAGGGCCATGGTGACCCCCTCCACCAAGTGATCTGTTATTTTCCCTGGGATGCATTTTCCAACCTATGAATCAAACAGTTCTTTAAACGGGTAGGTGGTAGCAGTTATACCATCATGAGGTTTGTCCTACTTTTGCAGTTTAAGGTTAGCAATTAGCCTGGAGGGGCTAGCTACTTTCCGCTCTGACAGAAACAAAGAACTCAGAGGTAAGAGCCGAGGAGGTGGACTCTGTGTTTACATCAATAACAACTGGTGTAAAAATGCTAGAATAGTCACAAGTTTTTGCTCTCCGGACATAGAGCTTCTGACTGTTAGCTGCAGACCCTTTTACCTGCCCAGAGAGTTCACTGTTGTTACCATCACAGCGGTGTATGTCCCCCCCAGCGCTGATACAAAGGAGGCCATGAGTGTTCTCTATCGGACTGTCTCCGAGTTGCAATCTACACACACAGAGGGCGTTTTCATCATTGCTGGAGATTTTAATCAGGCAAATATGAAAACTGTTCTCTCTCATTTTTATCAACACGTGGATTTTGCTACTCGTGGAGAGAACACTCTGGACTTAGTTTATACAAACATAAAAGACGCATTCAGAGCAGCCCCCCGCCCCCACATCGGCTCCTCAGACCACCTTTCTGTGATGCTAATTCCTGCATACAGACCCCTGCTGATCAGAGCAAAACCTACAGTGAAGCAGGTGAGGGTCTGGACGGAGCGGGCCATGGAGGCACTCCAGGACTGCTTTGAATGCTCTGAATGGGACATGTTCAAATCAGCAGCAACATATGAAAACAAGATCAATGTTGATGAGTACGCCATGACTGTTTCAGCCTACATCTACCACTGCACCGATGATGT
>NW_015150489.1:619184-620789 GCF_000732505.1 Cyprinodon variegatus
TTCTTCTTGTTGGCAAATGTTTGTTTAATGAAGTACAGTGACATAACACCCAAGCCTTATAACACTGCCACACCTCTGTAATTTCGAGGGGATTTATTTTGCCTTGGCTTTATTTCAATTGTTGGTTGCTTTTGACTCAATTACATAATTTTATCTACTTTTCGGCTGAACATTTAGATTCGGTTTTAGTCAGAATGTGCAGTTTAGCTAATTATAATTTAAATACAATATAACAGAAAACATTACTTAAAAAAAATCAGAGGTAAACTTAAATGTCTTTTAAAGACTTATGGGTTCTTATAAATCTGGAATAGAGAAGAGAATCAGAACTGAGTTTGGACAATGAAGAACTTTGCAGCTGAAAGATTTTAATTGCTTACTGTGAAAAGCTGCAGATATGGCCAGTATTGAGGTCCTGAGTGCAACCTAGCAGTCACAAGACTGATGGAGAGCAATCAGGTGGAGCATGGGCTCACAGCCACAGAAGATAACTGCCAGAGATTAATTCACCAAAGTATTTCCTTGAAGTCAACCTGAAACAACATGCAGCGCTATGTTTTTAAAGACTTTAAAATTACCATCTCGTACTTAGAACAACCACATTATTTTTTTCCCATTATCAACAATAACCTTGGAATAAAATTAACATTTTTTCATTAGGATTTGTAGCCCAATAATATGTGCCAGATCTTAAGTTTTCATAATTTGTTCTGAGCTCCATACAGACCAAACCAAAGTGGACTACCTTTTTAGTCATTTCTAATTCATTTGAAATGCTTTATAATTTCTGCTGATCACACAGTCAATATATTCATAGTTGGAAAATAATTCCCACACCATGCATGAAGCTAGTAAAGAACTGGAAAGGTCCTTCAGCCTAATTGAAGCTTTAGCTTAAGTGAACAAAGGAACGTTTTTGGAGATCATGCCTTGCAGCTGCTGTTATACTTTATCTCTAGGCTAACCATTGTGATTGTTTTTTGCAGTGATTTCTTTAGTGATATATGAGCCTGTATACTTTAATTGGCTTATTTTTAGTGCAGACACATCCAAATGCCCCTATTGTAGAGCAATAAAGGTTTTCTATTCTAATTATTTCAGAGGAGTAATGAACTATGACTTCTAAGATCAACTATAACCAAGTTACTGTTTGAAAATGTAATACATGTTCTACTTTCAAAAATGAAAATTTGTTTCTTCACACTGAAATATTGTCAAGACAACTGGGAACTGTGAGCATAACATTTTTCCATAAAAGTATTTGCCAATGTTCTGGTGTTCTCAAATCTGACCCCCAAATCATGTTAATTGACAACATTTAATCTGCTGTGTATAACGCAGCATGGCGGTGTATTTGTTTCTTATGTTCAGGCTCTGTCTTCACTACATTTGCCATATCCTCATAAAGTTCCAGCACACATGGAGCTCTTTGGCAGTAGTGTAATGTCTCAGACCCTCTTTGGTCAAGCTTGCCTTAAAAGCGATGGCTCATCTTAATGTCAATGTCTTTCGACAGAGGGAAATTCACACAAAGGAAACTGAGTTGTGTTTTAAAGGTCAGTGTCAATCCATGCTATTTCTCCAATGCTGTAGCTGTGAGTAACA
>NW_015150489.1:622666-661724 GCF_000732505.1 Cyprinodon variegatus
CTGGACACTGATTTATTCTGCAGTGGGTGAAGTCAAGGAAACTCTGGAAAAGAGAGTAAAATTTCCACTGCAGTGTCAAGCTGAGCAATGCCAGAGTTCATCAGAACAGAAAATTCAGGAGAAACAAATGGTACTTCCCCTGTCGTTCCTTTGTTTAGCTGGCAGTTTCGTGAAGAAAAGTGTTTTGAGAGGTAAATGCTTGAAACATTCCTAATTGTTTTTACAACAATTGCCAAGATGTTGCACTGGGTATCGATTTGGTGGGCACCAGACCTCTACTTAACTTTTTGTTGACATTTTACAAAGTAGTTCTGCCCTCTATGAATATATCTTTGGGAAGACTCCCTCTGTAATGATGACTTTTACCAGCTGCGAGATGGGGTTGTCACCGTCATCCCTGACAACATTTTGAAAACCTGTGCTGTCACAGAAACCACAACATAAGTATTGACAGAAAGCATCAAATGCACATGTTCAGCACAGAGATTGCTGACATCCCAACTTTAATAAGTTGGATGCAGGTTTCCAATAATTAATTGTACCATTTTCAGTCTTTTTGTTCTAAATGATGGGTCTGCATGGAGCCATTCATTGCAAGAAGTTCTCTTCCTTTTTTGGGGTAGAAGAATTAGTCCACTCCAGTTCTCAATCACATCTTCATCTGTCGGAGGAATGTCTGTGGTTTTGTCGGATTACACAGAACGGTAAGAGTCAATTCTTCTTTTGGCTTCAGCACTGTGGTTAGTCATGAATGCAGTTTGTTTCTGTTACATTTGCTAATCCAGCTGTTTCCTTCAATGAAGGAAAGATGAAAAGAAATAAAACCTTTAACTTGAATGGGAAAGTTCTTATGTTTAAAAAGGCCTTGTGTTTGTTTTACATTTTTGAACTTTTCTTCAACAGTGGCTGAGCTTGCTGTGGGGCTTGTGCTTTTGAAGAGGGGAGCAATTACTCCTGTTTAAAGTTGTAAGTGTAGCATCCTGGTTGAAATGATGGTCTCCCAAACTGATGGTTCAAAATCCTTTTTTATTGAATACCCTTGTTTGTGAACACACCGTAAGAGCTACAAAATACACAAATAAAAACCACATTAGTAACTCAGAAAGTATGTTCACTTTAAACTTTTTTGCCTCATCTATTTACCAGGAATCATTTTTAACCTTAAATTATTAGAAACTTTTTAATCCAGACAATCCTTAGCTTTAGGGCTATCACCATCTTTTGCCATGCATATTTATTAAACCCTTTAGTATAGTATTTTCTAATCATTTGTACCATGAAATAAATAAAATGAATAATAATGTAACCATCTGTGACATCACATTGCATATAGTATTGCTGAATAAGCATGTAGTGGACAAAAAAAGTAACTACAACAAATATAACTTAACAGCAACCTGTAGCTCCGTGAAAGATGACTAAATATGCATTCAAAAACCAATCACTGATAAGAACCTTGTTCCCTCATCAACCAGATGCTAAGGACCTTTTGCGAATCAAAATTACTCCGTGACAATATACCTTTTCCCTTTTTTTAACTTTAGAAAACAGCTTCGCTCTGCACACACTGCTGTACAGATTGCGACATCTATTCATGTCACTTTCCTGCTCTGGGCCTTTCAAAATAAAAGCATGGGCTGTATTACTGCTGAAGCAAAATAACAAACACTTTGGATTAATTTACGCCACAGAAGTTTTTATAAGGACATCTACAGTAAGTAACTTGTATGTCTTATAATGTGTGGAACAATCTCAGGGAGGAAATGGATGTTATCCCTATCCCCAATGGCTGCAGCAAGTGAGCTGCTCTTCTCACATATGTTTGATATCCAGTCTCGTAGGTCAGCCTGGTTCTAATCAAAAGAATCCACTTGATGCACTTCCTCTGTGTCTTCAGCTGGAATGATGATGGAATCTTCTGTGATCTGTATTTTTACACCTCTCTGATTCTAGAGGGACTCCAAAACTATCATCACCCTCTGCCTCAATGAGGGCCACAACAGTGATATGTATTAGCTGTTTTGCCAGGTCCAAGCACTGTGACTGAAGCAGGTCTGCTATTGCCCTAACAAGGAGTCTTTGACACAGTGTGACTTGTTTTTAAGGCAGTCCCACTGGCAGATTATCTTTATACAGAATGCCACATCCACACTGATAAAAGAAGGAGGAAGTGTCCTAGACTGGTTCCCAAGTAGCACATGGGAACATTCGTTAATGTACTTCAGATAAGGGTAAGGATTGTAGGCCTTCACTAAAGCACTACTTTTTGTATAGCAGCACCTGTACAAATCCATTGTTTAAGCCATGTTGCAATAGCATTAATGTTATGTCTCTCTGACTGCATTTGCACAAGTGGGACTGAGCAATTGTCCCCTGTCAGAACACAGTGATGTAAGAAGATGTGGCCAGATGACTATTTGGTCTCACCAGTCTTCTCACACCTAAACCTGATGCATCAAAGCAAACTACTGAGGGGCATTTTTTGGAAAGTTTGTAAAAACATGGAGTTGAGTTGGAATCCAATAGTAGCAGAAGACGTCCTCTAGTCCAATGTCTTTTATACTGCAACAGTGGGGTGTGCTATATTTTAACAACTGTAAAGAAAAAATTGGAACTTTGTCACCTAATTCCAAATCTCTTCTCTCCTGCTTCGCTTTTCATAGGGTCGCCAAATTTGGAACATGACTTGGCTCAGGATCTCCAATATCCATTAAATCTGATGTTGTCGCTGACCTTTACACAGCTGGCTCCATCCTGCCCTCAAACAGATCTTTTTAAATATGTGCACAAAGTTTTCCAGACATGAACCTCTTAGAATGACCAGTGTGCAGGGAAATATGCAGGGAGTGTCTTGGACAGAACACTCCAGAAAAATTGGGCTGTTGACTGTTGGTTCTCTGGCACATGTAATTTTAATATGTCATTGACACGTTTTATAGAAGTCTTTCTAGTGTGTCAGCAGAGGCATGCCCAAACTATTAATGAAGTTTCGCCAAAACATTAATTTTCTCACTTGTTCTCATTTTATCTGTTGTTGTCAATTTCTTCTTAAGCAGTAGCTATTCTCCTATCAGAGGTAGCAGCAGAGGTGCCAGCAAACACTGAGGTCTGAACCGGAATGAAAACATGATGACCAGGTGAGGGAGAGCCCTTTATACACAGACAGCGCCACAACCAATTAGATTTGGCACTTGTGTGTTTCGTTCAGAGCCCACAGGGCTTACTGAAACATATAGAGCATATAGTTCGAATCAGAAATGAAAGCAGTGCAAACACTGATTTTAACGGAACAAACCTGCACAAACAAAGCACAAAAAATGTAGACCACTTTGTTCAGATCTTGACGAAAATGGGGGTATGGTGAACTCTGGGGAACATTAACAAATATTCTTTGATATCTTCAAAACCAGGGCAGCACAAATGCTAATTTTAACGGCACAAATCTGCTAATTTTAACGGCACAAATCTGCACGAAGCAATGCAAAAAAAGAGCACTTAAGTTCAAATTGAAGCATAATTTGGTGCTGGTGACATCATAGGACAACATTTTAATCAATTACATCTTGAACGGATGTTGCCTCTGGGACAGATCGGGTAGTGACAGCTCTAGTTATAATTTGTATATGTGAAGTAGCTCCTCTGCAATACAAAGGTACAGTATAGCAGAGCTCAGGGCGCAGCTCTGGTGTGCCCTAAGCTGACAGGAAGTGTATTTGCTCAGCACCTCCCGCCACAACGCAGATGTTTTGGATGACGTCATACACACTCCGCTTTGTTTTTAAAAGATATAAATATAAAAAATATAACCGCGGATGTTATGAATGCTGGCGTACCATAAATGATAAATTATGAACAGTTTAGTTTGTGCCTTCAAGTCGTTGCCCATAGGAAGACTTCACTTGGATATAACCTAAGGGAATATCTTCAGAACAGCTCCAAATGACGCAAAACTCATGTCGGTGAGTAAAACATGATGTAATAACGTAAAATCAAGGGCCCCATGTAAAAAAAAAAAACGGTGTTCCCCTTTAAACCCCATTACATTTGTAACCAGTGGCTTGCTCAGATTTTTATCATTGCATAGTTTGATTTAACCAAACTATTTTTAACCAGCTAGATTGGTTGTTTTTCCAAGCAATCTATTCTTAGAATATATATCCAAACTCTATCCAACTCTCCTACAAACTCCCACATCTTGACTCAACACAGAGGCTGTTTAAATGCCTGCCGCAGTTCTGGGTGAGTTGAACCACTTCCCGAAGCGGTCATGTGGTATGGCAAGGTGTTTGATTTGTTTTTGGTACCGGTATATGTATATTTTCAATTTATAGCCCTCCCTGGAGAAAACACCACCAGCCGCCACTGGTAGTAAGTATCTGCATTTACTAAGGTACTTAATAGACTGGAACATTTTGCTGACCTTATTCATACACTTGAGTAGTATCAAGCTTCACTACTCTTGAGTACATATTCTTATTACCCTGTGGGATTTATTTCACTGAATAACAGACTTAACTAAAAAAAAGACACATATAGTTTCTGTAGAAGTGAGAAATGGTTTTATTTAAAGGTCCGATATTGTACAACATTTTAAAATTAAAAGATATTAACAATGAGGCCCCCAGAGCATGTTTTTGCAGTATGGGAAGGAAAATTCCTCTATTAGGCCAAAAAACTCCTGATTCAGCCCTTCTCTGGACCAACTGTTTTGGCTTTCTAGGCCCCTGTCATCATGAAGGCCATCCACAACCTGCAACCATGACAACCAGTCAGAGTTGATAAAGATAGCTAGCAGCATGGAACATTACATTAGGTGACGACCGTAGCTTGACTGATGGGCTGCTATAGAACACTCTGGACAGCTTATTCCTCTTATTACATATGGGGAATGCTCTCCAAACAAATCATTTTGAGCATACATGAAGTAAAAGGTGGAGAAAAGCAATGACCGAGATAAAAGATTTTTTTAATTTGTAAAATACATACACAGGCATCAGGACAAAATTACAAAATATGACAAATATTTATGAAGTGAATTTTGCATAATATGGGACCTCCAAGCCTTAATTGTTTTGTATGTGCTCAACTAATTGAGCCTGTGACAAAGTGGTTCGGTTTGTGTTAACCACTTGTCCCTTATTCTTTTTTCTGATTTGTAATCCTTAAATTTAAACATTAGTTTGCAACTTTGCTTCACCTAGTATCCCGGGTTTCTTTGTGTTAGTATTATGTTGCAGTTTTCATCTATTAACATGTTTTGGTTAAAGCTATTACTTCAGGATTATTGGTTGAAATTGGATATTTTGTTTGAAAGTATATTCATAGTATTTGTTTTCCCTTTTACGCACCATTGTTTCCCCTAATGCTTTGTTTGTATTATTGTTGTTGTGCTATCTCGTATCACATTGTTTATTTAGCAGACTCTTTCATTGTGTAGATGAGTTTGTAAATTAGATTCAGAATTTTATTCTTGCTTCTCTGTTTAGACTTTGTTTTTTTTCTACCTGTTTAATTGTGGCTTGGTCCACTCAAGTGCAGGTGTGTTGCCAATTGGTTATATAAGCACTGAGCTCTTGGAAGCTCAGGAATGAAAGTAAACGAGATATGGGGAATGGTTAGAAAGATGGGTGGAATTAGAAAGGATTTTTCTTTACCTATAATTAAAGATAATCAGCGTGAAGCTACAACAAACCAGGAAAAAGCAAAAATGTTTGCTAGGTCTTTTGTGGAAGTGCATAGTTCTCAAAATGTATCCAATGAAGAATTATCATGGAGATTCAAAATGGTTGAAGATAATAGAGAAATTTTAAATAGGAAAGAGAGAGATGGATGTGTTTTAGATGAAGATTTTACACTATTTGAAATGAATAAAGCTTTGATTGGAGTTAAGAATACATCTCCAGGTAAAAATGTGATATGTTATAAGATGATTGAACAGTTATCAGATGCTGCTAAAGGAATAGTTTTAAAGTTATACAATAAGATATGGGAACAAGGTGAATTGAACACTAGCTGGAAACATTCAATTGTTGTACCAATAGTAAAGCCAGGTAAGGATAAAAAAGAGGTTAGACATTATAGGCCATTAGCGCTAACATCTAATTTATGTAAATTAATCGAGAGAATAATAACTAAGAGATTAATGTATGAAATAGAAAAAAGAGGCCTTTTATCTCCATATCAGAGTGGTTTTAGGAGTGGACAGACAAGAAGTAGATCCAATTGTTTGTTTAGAAAATGAAATAAGAAAGGCTCAGGTAAATAAAGAAATTATTTTAGCTATTTTTTTTATATTAAAAAGACGTATGATATGCTTTGGAAGGAGGGATTATTAATAAAGATGGATAAAATGAGAATAAAGGGGAAAATGTTTAATTGGATTAAGGATTTTTTAAAGAATAGAGCATAGTAGTAAGAGTTGGGGTAAAATATTCAAATATTTATGCTATACAAAATGGAACCCCACAAGGTAGTGTATGTTGTCCACTGCTGTTTAATATAAGGATTAATTATATTTTTGATAATATAGATTTTAGAATCAGTAAAGCATTATATGATGATGGAGCATTATGGGTGAGAGAAGGAAATATGAGTCATTTAACAAATAAAATGCAATCAGCAATTAAAACAGTTGAAAGATGGTGACATGACTGGGGGTTTCATTTGTCTCTTGAGAAAACACAAATAATGTTTTTCAAGGAAAAGGATTAATCCTACAGTAAATCTTAGATTATATGGACATAAATCATATATCGTAAGGTACCAAGGCATATGGTTTGATGTAAAACTTTAATTTAGGATACATATTCAGAAGATTATTGATAAATGTAAAAAAGGAATTAATATTTTAATATGTTTGTCAGGAAATGACTGGGGGACGACAAACACATCTTTGGAAAGAATATATCATATTTTAATTAGATCTGTGTTAGACTATGGATGTTTCGTTTATAAGTCAGCTGCAAATTCTTTGTTATTAGATTTGAATAGAATCCAAGCTAAAGCACTTAGGATATGTTGTGGTGCATTTAGAACCTCTCCTATTCCTGCTCTTCAGGTGATTACTGGAGAAATACCTCTGGACTTAAGGCGGATAAAGCTATCAATAAATTATTGGTTAAATTTACGAGGGCATGAGGAAAATCATCCTACTAAACAGGTATTTAGAGAATATGGCCGTAACATAAGGAGTTTTGGATGGGAAGAAGAAGAAGCTAAGGAACGGCTGTCAGAGTGAAAAGTGCTGAATAAAATACTAAAGAGAAATCTGGAACCGGTGGCTGAAGCTGTTTTTTTTTTTGTTCACCTTGCAGATCCTCAACCAAACTTCTTCACACAGCCAGTTGGAGGTCAAGTACAAAATAGATTTTTTAACAGTCAAACAGACAAGCATAGGCTTCATACCAAAATTTTATCTTTTCTAGTCTAAAATAATATAACTGTTCTTAATTTATGTTTAAGTTAAATAAGATATTTTAATATTAAATCAGGTAATTTGGTAGCCTTCTTACAGACTTTTCTATGCAGCTCTTAAGTACAATTTTAGCTATTTTAGCTGCATGTATGTTCTGCTAAAATTAAACCTTCTTTTGGTTGAGGAGAACTCTTATAGTAATCCTGAAGGTTATTTAAAAGTGTTCAGAGAGGACAGGGTTTTGAGGAAATAATATGTCTTCACTTTCAGTGCCATACTGTATGTCAGCACAAAGTCTGAAGTATGAAGATACTGTAATAATGTGTTGGACTATTTACATTTTGAACAAAGCTATTAGGGTCTATGATAACATTTAAGGCTACACGTATGCTACAACCTTCACTTTTAACACCAAATCAGATAGCAACTCTGAAAAATCATCTAAAAATCCAGAGTATGGACATGGTATATGATACAAAGTTACGAAAAAAAGAGGTTTTGCAATATGTATGAGGGAAACTTGGGAACACGGCTCATTGTAACACCAGCAAGTAAATGATGTGCACGAGCAAAGAAGTTTGATGCGGGCGTGAGCTGAGGAGTACGCAGGCAAGCAAAAGAGCTCTTGAGCGCTAATTGTTATCTGTGCTCATAGGTTGACATTCCACTCGCACGCAATGCCAAACCGAGTTTCTCTATAGCAGTGTTTAATACCATATAGATTTCTTACAAGACTGTGTTTTCTAACTAGGTGACTAATAAATTGAAATGACTAATAAATTTGGTTTTCATTTACAAAAAGTATAAAACATTCATGATTTTTCTTTCCAGTTTGTAGTCCTATAGTGCTTTCTATATAGGTCCTTCTCAAAATATGTGCATATTGTGGTAGGGTTCATGATTTTCCATAATGTAATGACAAAACTTGAACATAAATTTATTTTAGATTCATTACACACTAACTGAAATGTTTCAGGTATTTTATTGTCTTAATATGGATGATTTTAGCATACAGCTCATAAAAACCCCAAATTCCTATCTCACAAAATTAGAATATCATGAAAAAGGTCTGAATCAACAAATTAACTCTAAACACCTTCAAATTATTCCTGAGGCCTTTAAAACTCCAAGCCTGGGTCATCACTCAAAACTCCAATTACGGGTAAGACTGCCTACCTGACTGCTGTCCAGAAGGTCATCATGACACCCTCAAGCAGAGGGTATGACACAGAAAGATATTTCTGAATGAATATGCTGTTCCCAGAGTGTTGTATCAAGGCACCTCAGTGGGAAGTCTGTGGGAAGGAAAAAGTGGCAGAAAACCCTGCACAACGAGAAGAGGTGACCGGACCCTGAGGAAGATTGTGGAGAAGGGCCGATTCCAGACCTTGGGGGATCTGTGGAAGCTGTGGACTGAGTCTGGAGTAGAAACATCCGGAGCCACCGTGCACAAGCTTGTGCAGGAATTAGGCTACAGGTGCTGCATTCCCCAGGGTCAAGCAACCTTTGAACCAGAAACAACGGCAGAGGCACCTGACCTAGGCTACAGAGAAGCAGCACTGGACTGTTAGTCAGTTTTACATGTCATTTGGAAATCTAGGTGCCAGGGTCTGGAGGAAGACTGGGGAGAACAAAATACCAAAATGCCAGAATTCCAGTGTCAAGTACCCACAATCAGTGATGGTCCACTGTGTTTTATCAAGGGCAGGGTCAATGCAGCTAGCTATCAGGAGAAGCACTCCATGCTTCCATCTGCTAAAAAGCTTTATGGAAACAAAGATTTCATTTTTCAGCATGGTTTACTGACCATGGTATCACTGTGGTCAATTGGCCTACCAACTCTACTGACCTAGAAAATCTGTGGAATATTGTGAAGAGAACGTTGAGAGATGCAAGGCCCAACACTCTGGATGAGCTAAAGGCCACTATCGAAGCATCCTGGGCCTCCATAACACCTTGGCAGTGCCACAGACTGATTGCCTCCATGCTACTCCTCATTGAAGCAGTAATTTCTGCAAAAGGATTCACGACCAAGTAGTGAATGCACAACTGTACATAATTATTTGAAGGTAGACTTTTTTTGTATTAACACTTTTCCTTTATTGGCCGGATGAAATCTGCTAATTTTGTGAGATAGGAATTTTGGGTTTTCGTGAGCTGTATGCCAAAATCATCCGTATATAGACAATAAAAGACCTTTAAGATTTCAGTTACCGGTAGTGTGCACTGAATCTAAAATATATGAATGTTCAAATTTCAACATTAACTTATGGAAAATAATCAACTTTATCAAAATTTGCTTATATATTGAGAGACCTGCACAGGTATGAAAATTAAAATTGAAAAATAATATTTTTATAGGTGCAAACTGACATTTAAATTGAGGGGTGCACAAAAAAGAAGCCCAGGGATGTAATCTAAAGAAAACAGTAATCACAGCTGAGACAAAATTAAGGTTACCATCTGTCAAGGAGTGGTCAGATGGGTCTTAATCCTGTTGGTGGGCCAAGTCACAGAGAATGTGATGAGCTTGTTTTATGGGAGAGAACTGGGAGAGAAACAGGATGATCATTTTTTTCAGATATGCAACTCAGTTCACACCAATTTAGGCAAAATGTAGTTCAAATGAAAAGTGTTGTTTTGTTTGACATAAATGTTGGTAAGAGGTGGAAGTACGTTTTTTCGAGCTAGACAGTTGCTACCATGGAAGGCACCTGAGGGAAAGTTTGTCCTTCCCCAGCTGCCTCTTGTTAATATTAAAGCTGAGTCATCTCAGGTGTGCATGTGTTTGCAAGTGCTCACAGAAATCAAGAACAAAGACAATGCTGTGTGGATGCAGATACAAAGAGAGCACATTGGGTTGTCACATAGTTACTTGGGTTTAGAAGGCAGACACCCTCTGGTCAGAGCCAAATAAAGTCTCCTCACCTGTTTATGACCTTTGAGGAAGACTGTGTGTGTCACCTCCCCAGGGAAACTGCCATGCTGACTTAAAGCTGCTGGAACAACCAGCAGACTTTACAAGGCCGGGTCAGATTAAATAGCCCCAGCACATCTTACTTCAAAATGCAGGGGAGGTTTATATAAATGCATGGGAGAGCGTGTGTATGCTGGGTAACTTAGGGCAAAGGGGGATAACTTTAAAGGGTAAACATGCTGCTAGAATTGATAGACATACCAAAAACAGTCTTATTGTTTAAACGGCATGGAAAGACCAACATTTTTGTAATACCTATATTTAACCTCCAAGCAAAATAGCCCTATGCCCTATCCCTAATAACTATATGCATTTCATATAAATACATACCTAATTCCCCTTTAGGATAAACTAAAAATGTTTTATTAATTTAGCTCAACTAAATAAATTGTAAAGAACCTAGCAGGGTTGTCATAGAGATAGTATTGCAGATCCCCATAAAAATGCATATCAAATATAAATAAAGCTTAATTAAGTGGAAAATTACAACAACATGTTTGTTAAATGATCTTGTAATGTAAAACATAAGCTTGCAAAAGCATGTACGAAAGAAAATGGCTGTTTATCAAGCAGAAGGATTTATTACATTAACTGGAAACGTTTCCAGTTGCAACTGTTGTGCGATAATAATTCATTCAATGCCGACCCAAATGGGGGTGGCAATTTAGCCATTTCATCAAGTAATATTTGGATTGTCATATATATTCCAGTATATTTGTAATAAAAGCATTCCATTATGAGAAAATTGCCACATAAAGTCCGCTTTTTACCATCAGAAAAGTTTGATCCTTAATGCTAATGCTAACCATCTTCATAATTACCCAAGCTTCCACAAATATTCCCAGTTTGTTAGGATCCTTTTCAGCCATTGATGGTCCAGTTTACACAAAGGAGTGAACAAATAACTAAAAATAAAGCTGCAGCAGCAAAACAAGTGTAAAGGTACATCTTTGTGCTTGGGCGTAATCAGTGTTGTTTTTGATTTAGTCTTAGTCTTCAGGATGAAAACTATTATTAAGCTTAATAAGCTATTATTAGTCTTAGTCGCATTTTAGTCAGTTTTAGTTGACTAAAACTTAAAATGGTTTTAGTCTAGTCTTACTCAGTTTTATGTTGCAAAAAAGTTAATTACAATTTTGATTAACAACAAGATTCTTTACCAAACTGACAGCTCTTGCCTAGATACTACAATTGATAGGTATAGAATGCTGCCATGCATTTCATCATTACTGTTGAGCAGAAAATTTTGATTTATAGAATTCAAATAAAATTTTTTTTATGAATTAATGCCCTACTTTATAAAAAAATTACTATCACAAAAGCTGCGAAATTAGCAGATGTAGTTAACACACGATATTGGTAAATATATCAGATAGACAAGCTAACAAAATATACAGTTCCTTTTTACCTGGCTCTTTATCAAAAAATAAACAGTAAGGAATCTTTTCTTTTGATTTAATTTAGGGATTCCGCTTGGTAGAAATTAAAAAAAGGTTTATCACTTTTTGTGAGCTGGCAAAAATAAAATCTTAATTGGTAGACAAAGGGATTTTTTATGCTTGGCAGAAGATGATCAGCTCCATAGTTTATTAAGTAGCGAGAGCAGGAAGACCCAGAGCAGAAATGAAAAGTGCAGACTCTGAGCTCTGTGAGTGCAACGTTGCATTTCTGCACAAGTACAGCTGGAAGAACATAGTTTGTGAATTGAGCATGCAGTATCAGAAGATTCCGTGTTTTTCCTCTTCCCTGCCGCTGCTGCCATGATCCATCTGTGGTCATGCAGAATGTGCAGCGCTTCACACCAGGTGGGCTTCTGTCAAACTGGTGACGTCATCAAAGCTAACCCAGCGTGATGGCGTCACCAGACACCCAGCTGCAGTTGGACAGAGGCCAGACAGCTGGTCAGCGAGGTGTTAGACATAGCTTTTTTGCTTGTGTGAAGGGAGCGAAATGCCGATTGTGGGTTTGAAAAAACAGTGTTAATGTGCTATTCTCAGTGGGAAAGAGGCTTAGGACAGAGGATAGATTGCAACAATTGGAGAGTAAAGACAATTAAAAAGGAAAACAGCATCCTCCTTCACCAATGACCACAGTAATATCCGCATAGACAATGGTTCCCAATGTCTATGCAGAACAACAAGAAACAACAACACAAACTGAACAAGGCACAGATGAAAGAGTGCAAGTCTGCTAAGTCTTGCTAATGACTTGAATATTTTATTCATGCGTGTTGAAGCACAGAGCCATCTAAAGGGTGCTGGACACTGGACCTCAAGGAATAGAACTGAATGACCCTGTGATAGGCCAATTAAAGAATAAAGGATAGTGAAGTGCTTGGAGCATAGGTCTACAATTCTGGTCCCAAAGACCCCCTGACCTGTATGCTTTATTATTTATTTTTTTTCCTTAAAAAACCTGACTTAAATCAATGTTAGATTAACAGGCCTCTATATCTTTTGATGGCTGCTGAAAAGTGAATGCAATAGTTTGATTTACTGTAGGTGTTGTAGAGCAGAGATGTCTAAAATAGACATGTCAAACTCAAGTTCTCCAGAGTCCTGCTAAGGACCTAATTATTTGATTCAGTTGTGTTAAAGCGGTGACACCTCTAAACGATGCAGGGCAATGGTCCTGAAGGACTGGAGTTGACACTTGTAATCTAAAACATTTAGGGCAGTGGGTCCTGAGACCCAAGATTAGGGTTAGACTGTACAGAGAAAAAAAATGAGTTTCTGAAGAAGCACTAAAGGAGGAAAGCACTTTGCAGCACCCCAGATTAAACATTCATTGCTTATCTTTGTGACAATAGATAAGGCACAGAATTAAGACACAAAGAGCAACCTATTTATTTATATTTTATTAAGTCAGTGGTTCCATTTAATTTGTTCCAAAAAAGCATCCGGGCTGTGTTGCTAGGTTTTCCTGTATTCCGTATATTGTATGGCTATGTAGCTATTAAAAGCTTAATCTTTTATTACCCCCTTTCACCACCTTTCCTGTCAAAGCCTTTGAACACAACCTATAAAGTGCAGCAATAACAGTAAAACCTGGTTAAATCTTGATCCTGTTTTTTTCTGTCTCTTTTCTCTTAGTCTGTTTTTCCTGTGTATAAAGATAGTCAGTTGCTGGTTGCCACCACAAAAAAAATTTCTGACCACTATGGCAAGTCATTGTTACTGTTTTTGCAGTCACATGTGCCTGGAAACACAGCAGAGCCCAGAATGCTTGGAGCATGGAGATGACTAAGCCATTGGTGTAGATGGTAGTAAAAACTAAATCATTAGTGAAGCAGGGATGTAAGGTCACGGCCTGGTTGTCCTCCTCACCTGGTTGTTGGAATGCATTAAGACTCTTAGGGTTTAGGGTGAGAGAGGGGGCAGGGCACACTTACCCTCCCTGCGGCTTTAAATACACAGTGGTCCAACAGGCCACAACACTACAGTAGTAGCCATTCATAATGTCCCCAGTTTCCTTGATAGGTCCTTGGCTGGTCCCCTACAATTCCTTTTTAAACACCAATCTTTGTATTAAAATATTATTTCTGTCATGATTTGTGCACATTAAGATCTAAGAGCATCATCTCCTGGTCAGACCCTGTAAATCAGTGAAAGGGTGGAGTCGAGGTAAAAAAAATATGTTGGGTTCATGGAGGGTATTTTGCTGGGAGCTGCAGGGGAGTGGGCTGGCGCCTCTGCAGAGCTCAGATACTCTCTCTGCAAGGATTTTTGTTCCTGTCTAAGCTGCACAGCACCGCCTTACCCTTATGGTGACCAGATCTCAAGAAAAAGAATCAGATGTTGTTCAACTGGGACACTTATGAGAGGCAATGTAGGACAAAAATGGGTTTTTCAGTTTTATTCTTTTGCGACTCACTTTTACAGTCTTGTCTTACATTGCAGTCCGCTATTATACAATTGAAAAATAACTTCTGGAAGCTTCACAAAAAGCTCTCTGAGAATCACCTGTAACTGGCTGAGTTCTTGAGCAGGGGTCTTCAATGTTTTCCAGGCATAGGATGCCAAACTGATGGCGAGATGGAGCGGGGACCCCCTAATTATATATATTGTATCAAATTGTGTTATATCAAAGTGGTCCTATATACTGGTCCAGTGAACTACTGACATGTTTTTTTTTCTCTAATTCTTTTGCCCAGTACCCCAATAAAAAAAACCACCCCAGCTTGCCCTACCTTGAAAAAATCTACTCTAGAATAGCCCTTAGGATTTAAGTTAAGATGTTAAAGTAGCTGTAAGCATGCCTTGTTTTTCTATATCTCCCTTCAAAATAGTCTTATGTTGTACTGCCAGTATGTCCCTATTCTTCATATCTCTTATTTTAGCTTCTAATCAAAATTGTGCTCTGTAGGATTTATTTGTAGAAATTATTGTTATATAATGATATTGTCTAGCTGTTGCATAAAGTTTAGAATTTTCTAATTCAATGGTTACAGCTGAGCTACAGGAGGCAGGTGCTAAAAAGTTGGAATGGGGAAATATAGATTAACATTACACAAACAGGCTAAAACAATTGCCCTTCAGGTGATCTAAAATATATTTGCTGGCTCGTCAGATTAACACAAAAAGTTACTCATATATCTGAAGTGATAGAAATGCTAAATTGTGAGGAATTATGCCATACATATCTATATATAAAGGATCACTAAACACAGGCTATAAAAAAAAACTCCAGTTTGCTATCTAGTTGCATGTGTTTTATGATAAGTCTAAACACAGTTTATTAAAGACATCCTAAATGTTAAACTTCCTCCTTTGAATTACTATATGGTTTAATATGTTGTTTCAGTTTTTCTACAAATACAGATAAACGGTGTGCAAATTACTAAAAATCAAAAGAAGTCTGTGTTGTCCTTAACATCCACACATGAATGGACTGGTGGACAGAATGAATGGTAGCATTCAGAGGGGAATACTGTCTTAACAAAGTCATAAAAAAAAATAATTTTTCAGAAATGTGGTATATTTGTGAACAATGAAACGTTTCTTGACTCAGAGCCCTGAGTAAAGTTATGGATTGCCACTCAAATACCTGAGATGAAAACCCAGATGCATGTATGTAGCAAATAGCTACCCAGCACTCCACATATTACTTTAAATTTGTTAGAGAGGTAAGTTTTCCTTCCGAAGTTCCTGAACAGTACTTAGTAGGGTTAGAGTCAATCTTTCCATTTCGTGTTAATATATGTATGACGATACATTTAACACACATTCTTTCTTCTTTCCATTCCTACGTCTGGCCAATGAGAAAAGTTTAGTATTTTCTTTCTCTTTTAAATAACATTACCAGTTTTTTACATCATTAACATTTATTGTATCCTTCAGATAGGTGACATTGACTTTATTCTGACAAGGATTTCAGGACGTTTGATATGTATTAGCATTTTAGCTGAAATGCTTCAAGGTCCGGTAACTCAAAAACAATGTGGACAATAGTTCTCTATTGGCTTCTTGAAGCACAGCTTTTATTGTTGCATTTTATATCTCTGAATATTTGTTATACATTTGTAAATATTAGGATCTGTCCTCACTTACTTCCAGGTGAGGTGATCAACTGACTCAAAATCAGTGTGGGATTATAGTAATCTATGGCTAATAGAGATACACGTCTTTATTTTTACATTTTAAAATCTGCCCATTGATTTTTTATAAATGTTTTATCTATAAATATTAGAGTTACTTCTCAAAAGGTTCCAGGTCATGTGATCAATTGACTCAAACTCAGTGTGGCTTTTTAGTACTCCATTTGCTTCATGGGATTTTATCTTATTCATTTTATTTTAAGTCTCCAAATATATTAATTTATTTGTATATGTAAATATTAGGATTTTTGCCCATTAGCCTCCACAACAATATTGAAATATAATACTCCAATGGCTTTATGAGAAACCTTTTATTTTTACATTTAAAATCAGCTTTTTTAAAATGTATTTATATATACACTGAGAGTTCATGCAGAATGTTGAGATGGTAACAGGCAAGCTCAGTAGTTGAGAGGCAGAACAAGGAAGGATATGAGGATATGGATATGACGTTCCAAAGGTAAATAAAAAGGATACATTTTCAAAATAACACAAGTGTGAAGTCCAAACCAAACCCCAAACATTCTTATCCTTACTTCTGCTCACCATTGAGACAAAGGGGCTCTTTTAGCACCTATTCTGCACAGTTACAGCAGCTGTTCCTTTTTTGACATATAGATAAGATCTGAAAGTGCATTTTTGACAGTGAGATGTCTCAGGCTTTGTTAAACCTTCCTAAAGATACTAATGGCCATAATTGGCATTATACCATTCATTAGGAACGCACCACTACCGAAGTCAGAGTACAAGTTCTGACATTTTAGCACTTGTTGATGCCAAGTACAGACTCAAGTATTAACAAAATGTAAGTGATAATTAAGAGTTATGATAATAATAATATGCTCAGCAAACAAAGGTGGACTTGTACTTGAAATCTTGTAATGTTGAGTCAGACTTTTTTCTGTGTGTCAATAAATGAGGGGGGGGGACCCATCACATAAACTAAGGATCAATTTTTGACAAGTTGGGTGTAAGACTGCGTTGACTGTTTAGTGGGCACATGCTGATTTTGAAAATCCTCTTGCGACCCCCTACTCTTGAGAGGAATGATCGACTTGAGGCACCAATCTGGCATATGACTAAGGTAATCCGATCTTCCAATTTATGCAGAAGTACCATATGTTTCACCTGTCCCACCATCCTATCCTGCATTGACTAGGTCAAAATAAGATCAAGAAAAAAAGAAAATATTTGCCATCCCTTTTTCCTTAAAGCAGAGAGGGCAGATCTCCAATCATTTTCATAGGGCTGTGCCAGTGCACCACATCATGACTAAGCTGCTGTAACTGTCTTCTCAATAGAGTCCAGGTAAAGGATATTAATGGAAAATAGGGTGGAAACTATGGATCAACAAAAGAAACAGTGAAACGGTTTTGGCTTGGTGAGGCCAGTGACAGAAGAGAGCTTTTTGTGAAGTTTACACACTAATTTTATATTTAATACAAGGTGAATGTGATGTTAAGCAACCCTGTAAAGGCTAGTCACTAAAGAACTGCTTATCCAAAAAGCCGCATCTGTTCCACATTGTCCATTGTAAGCGTCCTACGTGTATTTTTGTAATTGTTTTTTTTAGATCTGGTTATTCTAGGAAGGATGCAAAAAAAATTTAAAAAAGCCATTGCTGTCTGTGTCTTTGTATTCATTAGATTATCCCTAACAGAGGTAGGTGAGACAGCGTTCTGGTGCTTAGACAGGAGCAGCAGGAAAATCATTGCAAGGACACAGGCAGAAACAGAACCGGATCCATGATGAGGCGTTCTGTGCTCCTTCAATCTTCCATAGTTAGACTCTATCGCTATCTCAGGCTAGCCATAGCCTAGCCTAGCTCTGGTGCTGTTTTCAAGGCAGGCTCTACAGATATAGTTCCTTATCTCTAAATATGAGCATCGCTGGCGGCTTCTCCTGGTTTGGTGGACTCTGACGTATCTCGCACTGATTTCCTGCTGCTCCTGTCTGAGTTCAAGAACAATGTCTTACCCTGCCTCCTAACCAAGGCATGCTGATGGCTTTGTTTGGCTTTCAAAAGTATAAAAAGAACTTTGATTTAACCTGTTGAATTCCTGTCCTTAATATTTTCTGAGAAATTGTCTCCTTTCTTGACAAGTCAGCATCTGTAATCTCTTGTTTTTAAGGGCTAGATTCATTCCCCCAAATATGTCAGCTACCCTACATGCAAAGAGCAATTGGGACAGCACTGCCTTTACAGGAACGCACAAACTTAGGGTTAGGGAGGAAAAGCAGTGCTAGGGGGTGTATTGGGATTGGCCCTGAGAACCCCGTGATTACAGAGCATCCGCATTTCTCCTTGGAGAGAAGACCACAAATCGGGCCTGTATGCAGGGTTTCCGCGGGTCATTAAAAATCATTAAAAGTCATTAAATGATTATTTTTTTAATTAAGGCCTTAATTGGCATTAAAATTCATTAAATTTGATAATTGTGGCATTAAAATGCTTCGGAAAAGAAGCTTGAGGCAGAGAAAAGGCTAGAGAATGGGGAAAATGCAAATTTGAACCAAAGTGGTGGGAAAACGAGGAACTCGGGGCATGGCTGCAGCCTGTCCATGATGAAGATGGCGAAGGATTTTGCCGTGTGTATATATATATATATATAAGTCATGGGTACTTGTTGATGGTATTAAGATTATTTCTAAGAGTATTAAAAAGCATTAAATAAGAGTTACTTATATAACTGTATAAACCCTGTTATGGTAGTGGGCAGAAGAAAGCCTTTTTTAATGAGAGAAACATAGCAGCCAGTACAGAGTTTTTCAAAAGACCCCTGAAAGACTCAGAAAATGAGCAACAAAAATCTCTGTTCTGATTGGACAATCATTGCTGTGAAGAAACCAGGCAATGTTCATCACCAAGCCAATACTATACCTTCAGCAAAACATGCTTGGGCCTGCATCATGCTATGGGGATATTTGTTAGCTGCAGGAACTGACAGACTTATCAAAATACAGATAAAAATCAATGCAGGAACAAAGACATTATGAATGAAAACATGCCCAAGAGTGCTCTTCATCTCAGATTGGAGTCATGGTTCATTTTTATATAGACAATGATCCTAAGTTTACAGCCAAGATCTCAAAGGAGGGCTTCACATTCACCAGGTGAATGTTCTGATGTTGCCAAACCAGGGTCTTGACGTTAATCCAATTGAACAGCTGCGCCCAGATGTTTCCCATTCAACCTTTGGGATCTACAGAAGAACTACAAAGAATAAACGAAAATGTTGAAAGATAGGTATGCTAAGCTGGTGGCGTCACATTTTAGAAAGATTTTAGGTTTTGATTGGTACCAAAGGTGGAAAAACCAAGGATTCATCAAAGGCTGTGAATACTTGTGTAAATGAGATTTCTTGGTTTTCTATGTCTAGTAAATTTCCAACAGTCAAAAATAAAAGTATGTTTTCATAACAGGGTGTTGTGTCTAGAATGTTTAATACCATTTGAAATAAGACTGTAACATAACTAATTGCTAAAAAATTACTTTCTTGATGCCAAGTGCTTTGTCAAATGTAATCATACCAGTAGCCTAAATACGTTTGAAAAATATAAAGAATGAATACAGCCAACTGCATGCAGGCAAAAGCAATCATTTTATTATAAAAAAAAATCACAACTATGTGCTATATCAGTGACCCTTCAACACAATAATCAGATAAAAACACAAAGCAACTTATGTTGTATGAATGAGAATCTCAACAGAATTATTTTAGCTTTGGATGTCTTTTACAAGTCCAGCATGTCCAGTGCTTCTTTTTTATTTTATAACATTGATAACAACACAAAATATCTACATGTGCTGCTCATGTACTTTGTTCTACACATTGGTCCCAAAACAGTTAACATCACATTGTTAAAAAAAAAAGAGAGAGAGACTGACATTTATGGAAACAATGGATTAAAAGCATATGGAGGAGACCCAGTCCTTCAAAATATTTTTGAGTAATAATTCATTCAGCAAGCATGCTTCGAACTGTAAACCTGCCTCAATACATAATGCTTTAATACTCTTTAAATCTCTGCATTTGGAGGTTATCAAGGGAAGTATTTGAAGCATAGTATGAAAAGGTCTCAACCTTTACCTTGACATCCAAAGCACTAGACCTTTATCCTCAGGCAGAAATGTCTTCCAGTTGAACCTCTGACACTAGTTTAATTTTCTCAAGGTCTCATTTAGTCCATTTTACTTGCTTGACGTTAATTTTAAATTATACCACTGTTGAAAGAAATCGAGAGTAAACTATAACAGAAAGATTACAATTCAAGAGAACTTGAGATATAGGTCAGTTTCAAACTCCAAAGCTATTTGGTATTTTTTGGTATTAGGTATTTTTTTATACACATGTATCTCAATTTTTGGCACTGTGATTATTGGTAATAAACAATCTCATGTTCCTAAAGATGTGAGAAATGGTGTATATAGAAACTAAAAAAACTACTAAGTGGAACACAGTAGAATTGCCATTCCACAATTGGGAATGAAGTATGGAAAATATGATCTGTAAATCGTACACATGTAAGCTCATAGTCACATTGAATTGGTAAAACCCATTACCAAAGCAAATAACTGAATAATAATAACTGAATAAATGTCAGTGAGAATATTTTTTTGTCTAAACAGAATCTAAAGTTCAAAAGCAGCACAACGTATAAGGTTGCAAGTCACTCAACAAATAGAACAGTTTGACAGGCCTTTGTGGGAGTAGTGTACATAGATCACAACATAGAAAACACAAGATAAATAGGCTCAAGTTTGATAGACACACGGAACAATTATGTCTCTTTGATATAGATGACAGCATTCTGTGTTTCTTTTATTGGGGCTATATGAGCATAAGCGTTTTTTAAGAATCAAAAAATGATACCATAAACAGTATATTAATAAATAAATAAATAACTCATTTGCACAATCCTATCAACCCTTCCCCCATCAAGTATGTTGCATGGTCATTCACGCATAAACAATAAATATATTATAGTACTGATTGATATAGTGTAATAATGTTACAATTACAAAATATATATACCCTTTTAGAAAATGCCAAAGACTTGACAAATGTTTTTCTTCCATTTATAATTGTATGTACATAGCCATTGTTATTTACACCCGTTCTTTATGAGTTTACAAATCATATTGCAGCACAGTCATTTGCATACTGATGTTTAACAGAACTGAGTGGTATGGGGTTACAGTGCATTACATGTAGCCAAGTACAGCATTTGCTCTCATCACACATTCAAGCAAACCTTAATGGAAATAAAGACCATGGAATAAAGGCCTTTTAGAACCTCTTGAAAAATGTAATTTTGTTTGGCTGTTTGCAGAAACTCATAATCTCAATGTGATTAGCACAGAGACAAGATGATTGAAAACACATTCTACATATTTGTTCTAAAAAAGCAGCTTGTAATAACTATAAGTACTTCTCTAAAGGATGGCAAGTATACCTGCTGTTTGTTTCTAATTAGGTTGAAGCTGTCTGGACATAGGTTTACATTGACACATAGATTACTTTTGAATGCTTAATTTGAAAACATAATCATAATTTCTGGTTGTGCAACTATCAATTGGATCAATTAGTTTCTTTGCTTTTTGATCTTTTGAGTAGTTTAAGTATACCAACAAGTTTATGTAATGAGTACCTTTAAGAACAAATAAAGATGGCCACATATTCTTGCTGAAACACTGTGCTGATCTTCTCTCCTGTTTGCAAAGGTAGTTCTTATAATAAAAATATCTTCAGAGCTTTTTTAAGATTTGACGTTTTTATAGAAAAAAGTCAAAATAGTTTTTTTTTTTTGTTTCTTTTGTAGTTACCATAGTCAACAGTAGAAGACCATAAGATATGCTGGGATTGTTTGGCCTGAAAGGTGCATGCAATGGAAGCAACCCTAAATCTAACAATAGAATATATATACAGTGTTTATACAGCTGATTCTATACATAAAAATCCTTTTTGTACTCTGACTGCTCATGAAATTGTTTGCTTTAGATAATCAGTTTTTCAAAGTTAAACATAGCTCTTTTAAAGTGCCTCAGATCTGATGCCTTTGTGAATAAAAAAATAATGTGAAAAAATATTAAACTAACTGTTTCAACATGGTCATAGTCAAGACATAACTGGCTACACTGAGATCCTTTACACATTTTTTGCATTAAAATAAAAAAAAATATGTTTCACTGTAATGTTGTTTTACATCTAGTAATTGAAATAAGAGAAATTACTGTTTCACTTTATTTAAATTATCAATAAATTATGTATTTTCACTTTCAATAAAAAAACACATTTGTTGTTTTCCATTGTAATACATAAATGTCTTACAGGAAACAGGGCCAATGGCAAATAAATTCTGCATGATTTAATTACATCTTTCAGAGGAATGCAGATACATTAAAAAAGTAAAACATAGTAATCCCTCGCAGGACCAATGCTTTTGCATCATAAGTACAATAAAACTATACCACACAAATAAAATTCAGTGCTACAGTATGTGCAATGTTTGTCAAGGTTATCTTAAAAACTTGTGGAAATTTAAAGGGACTTAACAGAAATAAAATAAAGTCAGACCAGATTTTGGGATATTTCAGTGGATCTGTTTTTTTGTAAAATGTCACTTCCTGGCACTGAGCATACAGAAAATGGTGATGGACTAGCTGGGAAGACCCCATGTCTAAAGATATAGATAGGAGACCCAATAGACCAGATTGAAGAGAGCAAATGCAGTAGGGAAGAAGATGCGTGCGTATGAGTCTATCTTGGCGATTCGAATGTGCAGCCTTCCATGCCGCCAGGCTCCAGAGCGGCAATCTTCAAAACAGCAGAAGAAACTGGTGCAGTCTTTTCCATCAAGACACTCATAGCCATATTCCTCATCTCTCTCCTGCATGTGTGTGGCATTGTTCATCTGGATTGCCGTAGCCGAGCGCGGACGGATGTCCACCGTTGGTGTCTGCTTTAAGACAAACTGAGAGTTAACCACTAAAGTCATGTTATTCAAACTCTGCTGAAAGCCACTACTGACAACTTGGACTAACTTGGCAAAAATAAGCAATGTAACAAATACAAGGAGACCCATAACTAACAACTTCTGTATTTAGTGAATAGCTTCTGTTGCACATATAATGTCAAATTAACATTTGCTGACATCAAAAGCAGTCCCTCTTATTTATGGATCCTGCTTTTTTTTAGGCACCATCTATGTCAGTATTACCTTCCAACAACTTTTTATAAATGTTTTTTTTTTAGCCCTGTGATATTCATTTAGCTCTTCTGGAAGTAAAAATTAGTAGTGGTAGCAAATTTTTTAATATTTAAAATTAGTATCTAATTGGTCATGAATTTGTAATTAAACAAACAAACAAAAAAACAATACACTAGTTTTGTTTTGCTGAAGTCATGCGCCTGTAACTGTGTTCAGTGCCTATGGAAGTGATCTTTACCGACAGACATAAAGAATTGTTAGAAAAATCTAGTTCAACAATGGATGTCTGACAACAGCAGCTGGCTTTTAGTTATATAAGTAAACCCAGGGTTGCTGACTCTGGATATGTGCACATTCATGTTAAAAAGGATGAGTTCTTATAGGAGCACCGATCACAATGAATAGGCAGGAAGAAAGCTGATGAACAGACAAAATAACATCATTATTGAAGCAAAATTAATAAAGTAAAACATGAATGTATATCACATTTTGTCAGTGCATTTCCCTGATTAGAACAGTGCAACTGTCACCTTTTGGACACTAGAAAAATGTCTGACTATATTGATTCATGAGCAACCATCAAGACTACTTCAACATTTGCCTTGACCTAAATGATTGACAAAGAAAAAATAATATTTCTTTAACTTTCTGTCTCCCATATTCTATAATAAAAAGGTTTTGTTATCATAGCGTGTTCCGAAAGTATGCCAATGCCCTCACTAAATAATAACTTTTCCCATCATAGGCATTATAACAAAAAAATACTCTTTATGGTAATTTTCAAATCTCAAACTTCTAACAAAAAGTTATAAGTAGAGTAATCAGACTCTGCGATTAGATAAAAAAAGATTAAAAAAAACTTATTTGGAAATGTTTAGAACCTGACAAGTTCTGGAGCAGTTTGAATTTTAAATACAGATTGTCAAGGTGATAGTACCGAGTAGGAAGTAAACCAACTGTATGACACTAAAAGCACAGGGAAAAAATACCTCAGTAAGCCACAAATGCTGCATTCTCTGGTTATTGTATTTTTATTTTGCAACTTCACACTTTTCTTTATAGTTATACAAAAAGAGATATTTGGTGTTCTAAACTGTTTTCATTAACTTAAATGTTTGATGCAGAGAGGTTTTTGTTTTATGATGGGCCCCCATATGTGGGAGATCTTTTTGTTATTTTCACCTGTTTTGTGTTTTCTTTTTCGTGGTGCACCTGAAGTACCAGTCGTAACATTTGCAAGGGCCTAGTGCCTCCGGCTGCATGAAAAAGTTGCTTTCCTGTGAATATTTCCCCGCACTGTTCTGCTCAATCCACCTGCTTCTCACTGCAATACTAGCCATCAGCCACTAATTGACTTGGCTGCTTGAGCTGGCTCAATAAAAAGTTTTGTTTTTTTAGATTTGTGTCTTCTTTTCTTAATGAACAGGCCATACTAAAGTCAGGGTGGTCTGTTCTTTGGCCAAATAGCGTTTGTTCAGTTTTTTTCTTGTGGTTTAGTGAGTAATTGGGCATAGATTTGTTTCACAAACTTTGCTGATTATCCATTATGACAATCTAGTCACAGTTTTAGTATTAGCTTGCTAGCTAGAAGAATGCACAATGATTATTATTTAATTTCCCTATGGTATCAAGAATGCATTTTTAAATGGAATTGACTGGCACATTTTCAATCCTGCCTACAATCTCCTGAAAACTAATCCTCTGTTGTGCAGATAGGCCACATGTCATCAATAAAGCCCCAATAGAGCTTTCAGACTCTATGGTGCTTCCTAGATATGCTAATACCATGATCAGGTATCACTATATTGTCAAATTGGAAGTTTTGTGCATGTCTGATAACTCTCACATTTGGGTGTAAAGGGGAAAGTGTTATGGTGCATCTACTACCCTGCTGTCTAACATCCATCATAAACCATTGACAATCTGTTTGATTTCTAATGTTGTAGTGCAAATTTTATCTGGTGTGAAGACAGCCTTTACAACTTTCCTTATAAAATAGAAATTCCAAAACAAGGTAGAATAAACTTAATTATTTCCTGTATATATAATTTGTTCATTATCTTTACACAAACATGACTGTAAAAGAAAATAAATAAGATTAATAGAGGGCATTGCTATATATTTAACACATATGCTTCTAATATATTTAAGGTTTAAATATATTAGATGCAAGCATCACCTGAATAATATTTAACTCTCTGAAATTTCTCATTATGCCCAGTCAAAAACCTGCTCTCCCTTTGAAAACTGTACATAACCACAAAAGTAAGCAAAGAAGTAAGTAACAAAAAGCACAGTAACTTAAGGCATCTATGTTCTGATTAAGGGAAAACATTGTGGTACGTTAATGAAGGGAGTAGCAGTACTAGTCTATGACAGAGTTTTAAAAGCGGGTTGCTAAGGGAAAAGTTGTGGGAACTCAAGCAGGAGAAACAGCAACACTGTCCTGCTGTATGACCTGGTCAAGCTGGGATAGGCTGCGTAGGTGTTTGCAAAATGAGAAAAAGTAAAAAATAGAACCAGCGTAGTGGCACCGACAGCTTTAACCGGCTGAAAGTCACAACCCGCTTTAGATAATAAAACCAGGAACAAGCTCAGAATTGAAGAAAACATAATTTTACGCACTACATGATTCACAAATGATGTTTACTTTATGTTTTTATCTTTTAGAAAGATTGGACAAAGCTTATGCATTCTAAATATATCCCTTTAAGTTTAATAGAAGATGTAGAAGCTATTGAAAAAGAGTAGAATTTTCATATACTCACATGCTTTAGGTCATTTTTATATAGATTTAAACTTTTACTTCAGTATTTCCTCCAAATCAAAGTACCATTATACAGTGCATGGGTTGTCTGTTTCAGTCTGTTAAGGCTCTGCTGACTCTTTAGGAAGTGTCAGGTTAAGAAGCCCAATGAGCACACTGAAAAATTGACTGACAGAAAAAGGAAAAGAGAAAATAGGAAGCTCTTGGTTTGGCTGCTTGTTCACCATGGTAACAACAACAAAGAGTGAAACAGGACAGAGGAAGCCAGAATTTGTCCACATGGGGCTCTTTACTAAAACATTTTTGACCACAGGATATGTGATATGCCTGTTAGTGTTTCATAAGAAAACAAACAAAGAAAGAAACTGCATAAGTATGTCTGGCTGGCTGCCTCCGCACTGTGCACTGCTAAGCGCCCCTTTCAATGTAATCTTCAATACCCATTTAGTAAATGAGGAGGTGCACAGTTAGTTGGAATGCAGATATATGTGGCAATAGAGAGAGGCGTATCTGCTGTTGCGCAGAGAGAAAAGCAGTGAGGTGCCAGGGGCCCAAAAAACTTGAAATGCAGCAGACACATGCAGTTGGACACAGGCAATATACCTTAGAGGAAAAGAGCCGGAGGAGCTTTTGTCCATATGGGAGAAACAAAGCAAAATGAAACAAAGGGATGTATATACACATATTTTTAAAACAGAGAATTATAAAACAGTTAGAAGGGAAATAAAGGGGGACACAAATATAATAAGAGACACAGCTTAGATATTTTACAGGTCTTATGGAAATGACATACACTGCAGAAAGACAGCTTTAAAATTGACGATCCATCTTGATTAGTATGAATCTATCTTTTTTTCTACTCAGGAGAAAAGAAATCAGAAAAAATAAGACAGATTTAGTTCATGTGGTAAAAATCAAACATTTATACTTGAGATGTACCAAGTTCTGTGCTTGTTGTGAAGCCTCGAACTTTTAATAGTGATTTTAGCTGATTTCTGTTGCGCTTTGCAAACTACAGCTAATACTGTCCAATATATTTTCCAAGCCTCCTGGGTATTTCTGTGCTCATTGACTATCTATATTAGGAACTAAGGCAACATCAGAACTTTTGTGAGAGAGAGTCTTTGTAAGTTAGGGTTAAACATTTATTTTTAAGTCACGAAAAAATATTAATAAGCCTCTGCATTATGTATTAATTTATTTCTCCCTTTCTACCATTAAAGATGGTAGACCACTTAGGAAAACTTTAAAAGGAGTACAAAAATACATGGGCTCTACCTTGTGCCTATTTCTCTCTCTTTCCTACTCAGAACATCTGTACCCCAATCAGCTATACAAGCATAGAGCATTCATTCTTTAAGTTTCAAATTGCTGCCTTGAAATAAATATTATTCATATCCTTTGCATATAGACTTAATAATAGGGGGGAGATTAAAGATCTTTGTAAAATATTTGACAAGAGCTTAAACCTTCATTTTGACATGATCTCTTGAGGGATTTAGAGCTCATTTAAGGCCAACACATACCACATGACCCTGGTCTAAAATCCAACTGTTACAGATGTGTGATGGATTATGAAAATTTAGTATCCACCTAACCTACTGAGTGCAGCTTTAGAGAAAGACCAATGCATTAGAAAAAGTGTATAATAATTCTTTAAAGCCTATTCAAATAACTATATGTAAGGGATGCAAGAAAACAAAACAAAAATGACAATACACATTCCTCAATATCAATTTAGAAATACAAATCTACTGCTAGCTTTTAGAAGGAACTCACCGGGTTTTTCTTCTTCTTGTCCTTTTTGGCACTTGGCTTCCTATTGCTGACAAAGTAATGCAGCGTGCCATACTCTATGAGTGCAGCAAAGACGAAAATAAAGCAGACGGACACAAACAGGTCCATTGCAGTCACGTATGACACTTTAGGAAGAGATTTCCTGGCAATGGTACTAAGTGTGGTCATAGTCAGCACAGTGGTGATGCCTGGCAAAGACAGCAAGGAGAAATCATATTTTTTAATACAATGGCACTAAACACCTTTCCAAAATCTTTTAACCCCATTATCATTCACACTTATTACATCAGTAAAAACCCTCACCAAATGATTAATGGTTAATTTAATAAGCCATCAAGATAATTAAAGTGAAAAAATAAAAAACATTTAGCCAAAAAAATGCATTTCAAAACAAAATACAAGGAATCTAAATTAAACAGCCTTTTTTACCCACATATTTGATCATCCATATGGACATATTTAGCTTTCTCATACATACATTTAAACCTCACATATTAATAACCATTTGCATTTATTATAGGATATGTTTTTTATAACAGGAACGAAAATATGTATTTCAGAAAGGCAGAAAAAATTATGGCTTCAACAGACCCTAAAATCAATGGTCAATGTAGTCAGTTAAATTTTGTTTATTTTAGTCATATTTATTTGGGGCGGTTAAAAAATAGATAGGTAATTTGAAAGGGGGTCAAAATTATGAACACCACATCCAAAATATGAAACAGAAGCTAAATAGGTATAATATATGTATAAACATTAACACAACTTACAAACATCTCTCTTCAATTAAATACAAATTTAGAGGCATTTTAAACTCCTTTAGCCTTCTTCCAAAATGTATTTAATTTCGCATAGAGGGGTTTCTTCTTCTTCTTTCTATCAACAATAAAAATGTATATTTTTATTAGGTTTAATCAAATAATTGGTGATTTCAAACAGCAGTATGACGACTCACAGGGTACTGGTATCTCTCTAAATTGGCCAATGGGCAACACTTTGCATCTGCAAAAGGCCAATAAAGTCAAAAACAGGGCAACACAGAGATATTCACCTAGTTGGTTTTTATGTGTTTTTTAATAAATGTACATTTAAAAAAGTTATTACACTTTTATGTGTTTGTACCAAAATGCCTCTGTGAGACCCATTTTAATTAATTAACCGTTTAGAAAACCTTCCTGTATGAGCTATAAAAGACGGTAAATATAAACTTAGAACTAATTTTCACTCTTTTTTTTTAATGTTTTTTTTTTTTTTTTTTTTTACATGTAATGGTTTTATGGATGAGACAAACTGCAACATTTACAGATAACCTGTTTATAAAGCATATACAGTGCATTGGTAGTCCTATGAAACATGGTGTGTGAAGAATATAAAAATTAAAAGTACTTCACTTGTAATATGTGTATCCCTTTGTATTTGTAAGGTATTATCCTGAGCATTTAAAGTATCTATTTAGGTTGATCATTCCAAATTAGTAAAGACTACATCACACTTGCCACTGTTTTTTGTTTTACTCTTGCAAAGCTGTTTTGAAAACTTTTTCTTTTCTATACCAGTCTTTATTGATGATCTTGATAGAGGCAGAGGTTGTTGCATGAAAAGTAAATGTTTAAATAGACATTTATAAGTGATTATGCCACAGCCGCTGTATCAACAGCCAAGCATAACACCATCTCTTCCCTGTAAGAAATGCTTGATATTTATTGAAGAGGATTTATTTATAAAATTAATGTGATCTTAGCGAAATCCCTCTGTGTTAAGATTAACGCAGTAGCATTTTGTGTAAACTGATATATTTTTAGATTGGCATTGAAGGATTAAGAGTTATGTCACATGTGTTAATGTGCTTCGAAATAGACAAGCATTATGTACCTCCTACATCATCTTTTAATAGCCAAAGATAATGATTGATTTGTTTTCTTACTATTATATTACTACAAGCACAATGTGTCTAAAGGTGGACGGGTAAAAATAAAGGTTTAGAAGGATATGATGCAGCAGTTAGAAAAAGGTAGAGTATGGATTTTTTTGTTTTATAGCACATAGGGTTTTTTGTTTAGATTAATTTAATTACCTCCTGGATTTGACAATAAAAAAAAACTTAATGGGACTAATTAAAGAGTTGACAAAGGGATGTGTTTGCATGTGAATCACAAGCTGCATCTTAGGATGTCAAGGACATGTTTAAAAGCTGGCAATTTTCCATGAGCATGTCATTTTTGTCCTATATTTCTTTCCATCCTGTGTACACTTAAACAGCCTGCAAAGAAGTCACCTGTATTTGCTGAAGGAGCAGCTCCACATTTCTCAACTTCTATTGCATAATTAATGCCTAATTAAGCCATGTATGCAAACATATGTCTCAGAATGTGCTCGTCTTCGCAGGATAAAAAATATTTCTAAAATGCTGCACTGTCCCAAAGGGGGGAAAAAAAGGAGAAGGGATTTTGAAAATACGAAAGAAGGGAACAAGGTGAAGAGAGCTGCAGGAATATTGAATTATAAATGCTACATTGCTCTAGAAGCATTGCAAAGAAGGGGGTTATTAAGGCCAAGATAGACTTGCCCAATATAATATTAGAATATTACATTGGACTTTAAGGTTTTAACACTTGGTAAACACAGAGAAAATTATACATTATGTAAGTTTGACTTTCACAGCTAATGCGGTCAGCGAGCATTTATCTTGTTTAAATACCTAGTGAGGTCCTTGCAGGTACTGCATCTTTGTTGATCCAGAAAGACACCCAGGAGAGGACAACAATAAGTGTGCATGGGATGTAGGTCTGGATGGTAAAGTAGCCCATTCTCCTGCTCAGGTCAAAAAAGACAGTCAGCACTACATAGTCTCCTGAAAAGAGATAAAAACAGCAAGATACTGGGTGTCACTGAAGAATTGGTTATGTGGATGAGTCAATCAAATGTTTACTTTTTTTTTAGATTGAAGGGCAATTCAAGTGTAATAAAAACAACAACAAAACATCAGTGAGGCTTTAACCTAGCATAACAACTGTCAAGCATGGGGCTGCAACCATCTTGTGAAGGTCTATAGCCGCATTTACACTACCCTCCGAAAATAATCAGTGCCGAGCTTGGTTCTTTACAATCTTTTACACACCACGCTAGCACAGTTTCTCGTCTCTACAATACTACTGCTCTCTAGAGGTAAACAAGCAAACCAACATGAAGGCGCCCGTAACATTCAAGACGTTTGCTGAGATTCAGGCAAAGAATGCAGCTTTTGGGTAATTTACTTGACAGAGTCGGCTTTTGGGAAGTGGATACGACAAAGGATAGTCTAATCAGGGCTTACAGACAGGAGTTGAGGTTCATCGTACTGCTAAGCAGAATCATCACTGGAAATTGCGTGGCACGGTGGAGAAGCTTGTATTTTTCTGAATGTCTGAAATTTCATGATGAATTTCTTTATTTCACGGAGGCCGAGTGTAGATGACGCTGCCGTCTGCTCATGCACTCTTTCTTACCTGAGAACCGAGCCAGAACTGATGAACTAGTACCATGTTAATGCGGTTTGGTTGTGTCTGGCGAGGTTCCATTCAGTTGTGCGTGCCATTTACACTGAACAGTTATCTCACTTACAGTGCTTGGACCGATCTCGGCACGGTTTCAAAAGGGTAGTGTAAATGGTGCTTATGTTACTGCTAGTGGTGCTTGTATATTGCACAAAAACAAAGCACGGTCAGCATTGCTATTCTTTCTCACCACAAATAACAGCAAAACATAATATATGTATATTTATTTATATATATATATATATATATATATACATCTCCATCTGTAACAAAAAATGAATCTAATTAACTGTTTGAAAAATAACACAATCAAGAGTAAAAAAAAAAAATAACCTAAAACTGTATGTACTGAACTTCCATATTTCCCAAGATATTGGAAATGTGCTCTCTTTAGAATTTTATTCAAAGTCCTTCCTCAAATGAAAGCTTCTAAAAAAAAAAGATTTCACAGGATCTGCTATGGTCATTAAAAAGCTTTTAAAACATAAACACCAAACACATCTTGGGCATTCAGTTAATTATGCTTTGCAACCAAAACTCTTTACTGGTCATTAGCTTGGGGCAACCTTGGATAAAAAAAAAACAGGCGAGTCATTCAGTGAACTGGAGCTGAACTTGAGAAGATGCACAATCAAACCCTATTCACTTGCCAGGGGTTAGCAAAAACATAAACAACAGCAGCCAGCAGAAGATGAGCAGTCCAGGCGTTGGCTGGTCAACCCGAGCAGATGGTAGGTGTTCAGAGATTTGAGTTTAACTGAGCCAAGAAACACCTCACCCTGACAATATAGATCAACTGGCTTGCCTATTTAAAATGTATGGGAAGCATGAATGCCAAGTACACATTAAACATGTTCCTTTATAAGATTCTGATATAAGAGGCTTGAGGAAATCAAAAGCATTACTTGGAACAAAAATTAAAACTGTATGATTTTTTTTTTTCAACTAAAAACAATGACTGCTACATTTGTTAAAATAATACAACAAATTAATCTTAACTTTTTTTTATTTTTAATCATGTACTCTGTTTAAAACAGAAAAAAGCAACAATCACAGTTTTGTTTTCTATAATAGCCTACACCATATCGATCTTTACAGTTTGAAAATGTTATTTTTAATATCTCTGTATCTAAAAAGTACAGATAAATTAATGTATAATTTTCAAGTGTATATTAAGCACATTTATTCATTACATTTATTGCAAGTATTGTGTTTTTACAGATACAGGTTGCTTAACAGACATATTGTAATGGCCTCTGGGGTTTTGCTGTTTTTCTGGTGTGAGTGAGCTTCCTGTCACCAAGGATCTTTGCTGGTGGCTGAGCTGACCAGTTTGGCTGCACACCTGAGAAAATTTCTCAAAGAAGATGAGTAGCGTGTAAATAAGGCGGCAAAGGATCATCTCTCTTCACCAGATGATTACCCCTGTCGACAGCCAGTGAACCTCAGTTCTTCTCCGATCTTCATGGAGAAGGTCTTACCTGTCCGCATCAGTTCTCTATCTTCATCACCTGCCTGCCTGCATCACCATCACTCTATAACACCAACTGAATCAAACCCCTACAGATCCATGCTACCTTCCCTTCATCTCTCAAGTAAATAAATCAATCAGTCATCAGTTGTCATCAACCATCTCCTTCCTGATCAGTCTGCTTTCTCCCCTCAAACCAACCAGTAAGTTCAACTGATGTCCTGCAGTTCTCCGTTTCTAGATTCTTGTTGCTTTTGTAAATACAAATTAAAAGTCCATGGTTCTCTATGTGTTTCTGCCTGTGGGTGAAAAATAAATACAAACCAACATAACACACAATGCATGTAGGTTGATAACTACAGTTTTAAAACAAGATTACCTTAATATCAGTCACAGGTAATGCTTATTTATTTCTGCCCGATGCTTGCTGGAAAAATCCTTTAAAAAATATCCAAAAAGCCGAGTTTATTTTTCCTATAAGCAAAAAAAAGGGCAGTAGTCTTCTTTCTGCCAGCTGACTGTCAGGGAGGAGCAACAATGTATAAAAATATTAGATTAGAATGCTAGAATGTTTAGTTTTAGTATACATTGACGCAAGTTACAATCACATATAAAGTCGCAGAAACTAAAAAAAAAAAAAAATTTTGGATAGAAATTTACATTAAATAAAACATAACTTTTATACTTTCATAGAAGAGACACCCATTTCCATTCTATCGTTGTTCAGCTTGAAAATAAAACATTGCTTGCCAAAAGTTACTATCACCTTCATCTGTTAACCAGAATCCTTGTTTGTTTTTGTGAACTTTATGACAGAACACTTATGGCCCCTAGCTCATTCAGATGTCTTCTAATTGATTAACACCACGCAATTAACAGTGTCAGAAGCCTCTGCTGGATTCCTTCCAAAGTAAGTAACCTTCAGGGCAAAAGCGGACTGTTTCTATGAGATGCATATGTGTATCTGTGTGAGAGGATGCGTGCATTTAGGCATCCATAAGCACTAAACAAAATGTCTGCAGCTGGAAAATGAGCAGCTGGTTATAATTTTTCTCATGGGAAAGGACAAACTGTATGAAAAAACGGACAACATCTGTCCCTTTGTGTGGGTAACGAGAGGCAGGGAAGTAGATTAAGCTGTCAGAACTTGTTTGGCTTTAACTATGCAGAATTATATTCATGTTTTCTGTACCAGGACCAGGGTAGGGTGATGCTGCTTCACATGCAACTTTTTCATTCAGCTTTGATAGCATCATTTAATAAACCACAAGCAATAACCTCAGCAACCAAAATTATTGCTGTTCATATCACCATGTGTGCTTTCTGCTGATGGAGGCAGGTGCATGGGATATTACAGAGCACTGCTTTGGTGTGTAGGAGTGCAGGAGACACATGAAAGTTGCTCTCAGAGGTCCAGCAGCCCACTATTTTGTGTTTATTAACATGCCATTAGCTGGAATCCAATGCCAAGACCCCCTGACAGCTGAAAAACTGCAGCTGAATACATTTATTTATAGCTTGGTCAGCAAAATAATGTCTCCTTTACAATTCTTCACTCTTAATTATAATGGACTTTTCACCACAGGGGTGATGTTGGTTTCCAGCAATTCATTTCACTTGTTCTAGCTGCCCTTTTCACTGTGGCTTATGCCAATAGAAGTAATTTTTTTTTTTTTTACGAATATGCAACAATATGTCTCTCAAAGTACTGGTTTAGAAGTAGGTCGTCTTACTTTACCACTTGCTGCAAGCTTATTTTTGTTGTTTTTAACAGATTTTTAACTATAGCCAAAACTAAATATTTTCCCTCAGGTATTAAGGAAAATTTTAAATAAGGCCCTTCTGATACCAGATTCTCATGTGCTCCAGATGAACAATTATGATGACAGCATAAACTAATTTAATCCATGAGATTGTTTGTTCACATAGGAAAATGTTCAGCAGAAACCTGTGTGAGATACATACTGGAGGTCTGTGGAAGCAGAGACACATTTAAGGGCAGGTAAACACTGTATGATATTTTCTTGTACTCAGTTACCGCTCAAATTAAACAACGAAACCGCAGGTTTTAAAAGTTCACGGCTGATGATATCTGTTCTAACAGTGTATGGCGCCTGGTGGTCTGATGCGATCTGACTGAGAGAGCTGGTGCTGGTCGGACTTATGTATTTGGAAGTAAAGTCACAGAAGAAAAATATTTTCCTTTCTTGCACAGTAGATGCTCGTAGCTCTGGTTCAACAGTAGGATACGTTCATGATCTCCTCACAAGAGTGAATTAAATTTCAAACATGTCTGATTTTCCTCCCATTGTACGATTCCTGATTGGGAGATGGTTGTGAAAGGCTATTCGCCCGTTGTCACTCCATGTATACTAGACCATGTATACTACTTCATTATGCAGAATACACAATCAACATGAAACCTGGCCTGATACAAAAAAAATAAAAAATCTCGCACAACTGTAGAAAATCAGCCCATAAGGGCCAAAAAAGTAGTATGATGTATGGCGACCATAAAAGGAGCAGGTAACCAGGCGTACTAGGGTTAATCAAAGACCCTTGTTCTATAGAGACTCACGTAGGCAAAACCGAGCAAGCAAGCACACAATTTAGCAAAGCCCAGCAGTTTACCAACAATTTCCTGGATCAATAACTGCCTGACAGTCTTGTAAAACCGAGGTCCTGTCAACATGTAGCTTGGTTTGTGAATGTATGCCAGTCGTCCTGTTCTGATAGAGGGTCTCATCAACATGAAGTGCCCCATAATACTAACTATATCTACCTGCCCTTTAAGGCCACCTCCTCCATAGCAGCTATGACTGGAGCGCTCTAACTGCTAATCTGGCTACAAACTGGCAAGCTTGTTTATGTGTGATCGCATAGGCCTTTCCTCTTAACATTGATCCAGTAATACACCAAGAACTATAACATTAGCGAAATTCAGAGTTGCAGTTGTGTTTTAGGAGCTATTCAGTTTTAAATGCTTGTGCAAATTATCATTCATCCAGGTCATGGCTACCACCAAACAGGCCTAAATTGAAGTCAACTGAACTTTTGCTCAGTTTGTCCAAGAATGTTTGACGGCTATCCTGGAGTCTTTGTTATATTATTAGCTTGTACTAGAGCAAATTGTAGTTCAAGTGCTGATGTTTTTAAGCATAGTCCAAAAAAAGTCTCACATATATATTTTTGACCTAACACTAGTCACCACTGTTGCCAACTTAAGGACTATGTCACTATGTTTAGCAACATTTAAGACCCCAGAAGGGACTTTTTTTTTTTCCAAAAAGGCTTTAGTGAAAGACTAATCACAGATAAGGAGATTCAGCTGTCCTATAGGATTATATCATATTTATGTTACAGTAAAAAAAAAAAAAAATCTCATCTTTACTTATTTTAACACAGGCCAAAATGAGAGACCCTTTAAATCATTTTTTGTTTCTATGTGAGTTCCCTCTTTTGGCTTCTGTATAGTACTGTAACCCCTTACAAAAATTATGGAATCACTGGCCTCAGCGGATATTCATTCAGTTGCCCATTGCAGACGTTCACTCCAGTTTCCTTCCATTTGATCCTCATTTGTTTTGATGTGCATTTTCTTTTCTTTTTTTTTTCCAATTGCATAAGGTTTTCTGTCTTGATGCTTTGATGTCTTCATGGTCTGCCAGTCTGTTTTCCTTTAACAACCCTCCCATGTCATTTTGTTTTTGGTCCAGATGTTACACACAGCTGACTGTGAACTACAAACATCTTTTGCAACATTTGCGTGATGATTTACGCTCTTTGAAGAGTTTGATAATCCTCTTCTTTGCTTCAGTTGACATCTCTCTTGTTGGAGCCATGATTCATGTCTGTCCACTTGGTGCAGCAGCTCTCCAAGGTGTGATCACTTCTTTCTAGAAGACTAACGATCACGTCCAATTTGATGCAGGTGGTAGTTTTGGGGATCGAAATTTACAGGGCGGTTCCATAATTATTTCCTCAGAATTGAGTGATTCTATATTTTTGTTTTTAAAAAGGAACTGTCTACCACTTTCTACCAAGTGACTACCACTTTCTTTATTGATTTCTTTTGGTGTTTCTTAAAGCAAGACACTTGCCATTTAAATTGATTTTTGTGCCATGTCTGATATCTGTTTTTTTTTTTTTCTACAAAATTAAACAACTGAATAAACATCCTCTGAGGTCGGGGATTCAATAGTTTTTACCAGGGGTTGTAGGGATGGACACAAGGGGGTTGAAAATGATCTGACTCAGCACAAATCTCGCTTTTGTAATGTAAAATAGCAATTTATATTCCCTGTACACTTGAAGGAGTCACATTCTCCTGTCCCAAACTAGTAAAGAAATACATATTTTAGTCAGTGAAAGCACCCGTCCTATTTCCCCTGCTCACTCTCACAGGAACAGGATTTTATTTTCAGCCTGGTATACTCCTGTCCTACTTTTGTTACTCCCTTCCCTCAGCTCTGGCTTCTCTACCTCTCCTCGTTTTTTTCTGTCCTTTTTAAGCATAATAAGCTAGTAATTAACACCTGAAAGCAGAGCAAAAATCAAAGACATAGAGAGTGCTTTGGGTAAACAAAGCACTTGTTTTCCATCTCATCAACCACTGCCTGCATATAAAGTGAGACTACTGAGTGCAAAATCTAAGGAGTTTATAAAAATGTGAAATGCTGGATTTAGATGGTGGAAAGAGAACAAAATACATACAACAGGAATTTTATAAAATGTTATTACACACCATTCCCTGAATTGTATTAAGTTTTATTGATGAAAATGTATCTTGATACAGCACCAATCAAGCTGCAAGTGTTAAAGCATTAAGTAGGACAACTAAATGCAGAAATACAACAACATAAAAGTAATATTATTTGTAAGATAGGAGGAAACAAAAACAATAAAGCGTACAGTACTAGTGACTGATTTTGACTGGAATGCTAGGATGCAAAAAAGGAGATCACACTGAAAATAATAAAGGAAAGAGGTTCAATAACTTTTTGGGAGAAAAAAAAAAGAGAAAAGATGTTCCAAAAAAGAGCTTTTAGGTTGTTTTAGAGGTTTTTTGCTCAATTTAAAAAGGACATGTCACATAGAAACAGAATATTTCATTGGGTAGTATGTTTACAGAAAGATCAGGTTCAGGTAGTTAAGATTTCATCACTAAGAAGATATAAGACATTTTGTGACAAGCTTATCTCTTGTACCATCTTGGATAGTACCCATTCTGCATTGTCTGACACCGTTTCAGATACAATAATTTAAATGGTATAGCTTGTTTTTGAAGAAGAAATCACTTCTAACCCTGGCTTTGTCATGTTAAAACATGTTTGTGATATACTTTGGTTAAAACCTAACAGAAAGTCTGGAGTGCGAGGATGGCATGGCTTTTTAATTTGGCCTTGTTGTGCAAATCAGAAAACCCCACAAGACTCCAGAAAGCATGATTTTTGTGCTCCTCTTGTATTGACGTCAATACTGGAAGTGCGCTTGCTATTACCATTCCTGTCTCTATGCCAGCAAAATGGGGAGATTCTAACAATCACGGACTCACCATCAGGCAGTCGGTAAGTGTTCATCTAACTAATTACCTATTGTGTAATGGACTAACGATGGTGACCAAACCACTGCAATCTTCTAATATTTCTAACGCTAAATCCACACTAATGCAGATACATACAAGTCAAATTCTTCTCTTGCCCTGGCAATAACTTTCCTTTTTTCTTTCTTTTTTCCATTTTCCTCAACTGCTATCCACCTAAAAGTTGACATTTTAAAATTTTAGCAATTATAATAATCAGCTCTTGGCCTAAATTTGGGCCAGAAATTAAGTTTAAGAGATTGACTTTTCATGACTTTCAGGTTTTTCTTCATAAATGAGTCATCACCCAGAAATCAGACTTGGTTATGTCAAGGCATGTCTGTTCGTGTTTGGCTTTAATTAAAATCTGCCAAGAAATCTGGAGTGGGAAAGTGGCTTGGTTTTGTGTAGGGGACTGTCAAGCAATGGTAAACGAAATTGCTAAAGATGGTATTTCTTCTATTAATGGGAATGTGTTTACACACAGGTCAAATTCTCATGTATACTATAATGGGAAAAGGGGGGGAATGGATTGGTCAGACTGAGCTCTGTTAATTTTTTTTTTCTTCTAGAAGAAATATGAATTTAAAGTCAATTTACAAAGAATTGTATAAATATACTACTAGTTTACGACTCCTTTAAAAGTAAGGAGTGCAAGGGAAGCAGATAGGCAGGGCCAGCTCTGGAGCTCACTGAGAGAACAGCAAGAG
>NW_015150489.1:662398-672835 GCF_000732505.1 Cyprinodon variegatus
AAAACATTCAACTTAGGGAAAACAAGACAAGAGAGGAAATCCATCCAGGAAAATTCAAAAATTTGCATTTTGCCAATTTGTAAATGGAGAGATAAGATCAGGACAAAACCCAATCAAGATTAAAGCAACACTCTACATGGATGCTCCTTTTGGGCTACCCTATTTAAAAATTTGGCCAAATTTGTTACTTGAAAGGATCAGACCAATCAATAAATGAATACGGTAGAATATGTCACCTGCAGCTCCATTTTATGTCAAACTGAACTACTTTTAAACAGGAGAGCTAACTTCGCTAATACTTGTTAAGCAACAAAACAGACATGACACTTAACTGCTCAGGCATATTTTGGTTTGTAAGATTTAATCTAGGGGATGGTGAATGTGGCCTTGTTTTTACAAGTAACTCCATGACTTCTCAATCTGCTGCTTCAAAGTGGTCTCCTACCAGAATTCTAAACACAGATTGAAACTGTTCAATTTTGCGACAGTACAGTGTCACCAGTTGCTTTCTGGGGAGCTAAACCTAGAAGTTTCTAGAATGTACTCAGTGTCGCTTTAAAAGAGTTTTTTTTGTGGGGAAGTTAAAATCTCGGAGTGGAAATGGCAGTTTATCTAATGTTGTTCAGTGTTGTTAAAGCTATTTTTTCTTTTTTAAATATGTACTGTAGCACATTTGAGAAATCTGTTAAATGAAAAATACTGGATGATAATAGTCTGTGCAGTATTGAATTAATAACACAAAATAAATGTGGCCATAAGCCAGGAAAAACATACATTTTGTCATTATTTTAAATTGTTCCTTCCTGTGCCACTAACAAAAAAAAATTGACAGACTTACATTTTAGATTATTAAATTTGTCGTAAGCAGCTTGGACAGCTTTTTTGTCATAAAACCTTTAAAAACCCTTGCACAAGAATTTGAGCCTAATATAGTGTATAAAGGCAGGATAATTATCTGCCCCACTTCACTGTAGACACAGCACTAACAACTAAGCAGTCAGTATTAGACTCTTTTTTTTTTGCTGTACAATCATGTGGCTGTGCTGCTTCAGTTACTGTGGCAATGCTTTCTTTATTATTATTATTATTATTATTTTTTAGATACTTTAGAGGTGGATACTTTATCTTGCCCGCCTCTATGTAGTAGAAATACCTGGTAGCAGTCTTGTGGAGAGACAATGCTAGGCTTTACTGACTGGGTAATCACTCACATGTAGCCTTTGGCCACATTGTGAAAAGTGGTGACTTGCATTCTGTTTCTGCATTGTTGATCTTGGCAACCAGTTATCAGCAACAAACACAAACATGCACACTTGCACACACATATACAATAACAGGCAATGTCACCTCTTATTTACATGACAATCGACAGGAGAGGAGCTCAACGAGACAAACTGTCAGCACTTCTTCAATGTGTCTTGCTTGTCTCCCTTCACTGGATGGTCAGCATGTGCCTCAGGTCTCCCCTGTCCATCTATATCCACAGCAATTTCCAGACGTGCTACTAGCTCAGTGATACTTTTATCTGGAAGTTTTTTTTTTTCTCTTTTACAATCCTCCTAAAATTACATATTCTGTAATGTACTTAAAATATTATATTTATACATAATTATATTTATATATATTATAATTATTCAAATCACAATATGCATGAAAATGAACAAGACAAAAAACATTAAATAAAATTAGGAAGGATTTATGTTGACCTTGAAAGACCAAGAAGTAACTCCAATTAATTATATACTCACTTAAAATTGCTTCCATCTAGAGCTTATTTATCTAAGATCAGAGACATTCAATTTGCATTTGGCAACTGCATTATAAATACTATGCAACGTATGGGACAATTATCTACTCTGAACATATGACTAAATTACATAATAATGACATATCTAATATAATGTCAAAATAATGAAAGCACTATGTAACAATATGTTTAAGTGGTTTCAATCTAGGCTGAGAAAAAAAAATCAATTCATGCAGATAAAGAATTACTGACAAAACTTGCTGTGACAGTTAGCTGAACAGATAAGGCAGCCTGGTTGTTAACCTGGTCTGAAGCACGCTAGCTGCAAAAGATCACTAACGTATGCATAACTTTTTTGTATGTATGCATTGCTTCTATTTAACAGAAAAAAAATGGCATAATAAAAAAAAAAAAAATCTTTATATTATTTTCCAAAAATGGTTGTTGTTTTTTTTTTTTTTTTTAAGAAAAAAATGCTCTTTTGGACAGCTGCCATCAGCAACACAGGAATCTAGGAAAAAATAAAACAAAGAAATGGACACTATATTGAAATTTCAATGATAGAAGATTTCAGAGATTAAAATGCTGTCATTCATGAAGGCATGAATGACAGCATAGCTTTTCAGCCAAACAAAAACAAGCAGCAATAGCAAACCTCAAGGCAAAATTTTAAAATCTGAAGTTGAATTTGAGCAGTTTACAATTTTGTTTATTCAAATAAACACAATTTTAGTTAATTTTTATTAATTTTGTTTATGCCCATGCTTCTTTTTACCCTCCACCTCAGTTTCTCCCACCTGTGATGTAAGCAGAGGAGGAAGGAGATTCAAGGACAGACGAGTCAAGAGAAAAGAAATTTAACAAAATGAGACATCCTTACCTCTAAGCTATTAAATTGTGGTATATTAAACACGACATGCCATATCGAGGCAGTGTTTGTCCTTTGTTTTGTTACTGCCTATAGGTGTATTATACGATATTTGGCAGTTATTAATGGTTCTAAGTAGTGTATAGATTTGTGGTATTTTAAGTTGTAATATAAGTGATAAACCTTTTAGACATCACTTTAAAAATGACATTGACAAATGGTATATTTGTGAACACGCTTATGTAATAAATTTTCCAGGCTGGAAGCAAGGGGGTAAATACAAAGCAAGCAAATGATGGAGGGCATGCAAAAGTAACAGAAAACCTATGAGTTTTCTGTCTGTGTTAATTCCATCTTGTTAGGTCTAGCTTTTTGGACAGTGTTTTTGCTGGGTACATTTTCTATACATGTTACAGTTGTTTTCAGTTAGGATCTAGATTTACCCTGATCATATATCACCATGAAATGTACTTCATGTAAAATGCATTATTCCAGGTAAAAAGCATGAATTTTTTATGCCTATTTAAGGTTATTATTATTAATATGCATAATAATACAAAACACGTATTATTGTTCTTATTCCTTATGCTGCATATTGTAATAAGCAGCTGCAAAAACACTAGGAAACTTTTGAGCAAATAATATGAATACACAAAAAACAAAAACTAATCCACATATTCAGTAACTTAGGTTTTCTTAAAAAAGAATATTAGGATCAAGCTAAGAGAGCTACTTCCATGTGCAGTCACCTCCAGCTTCACAAACCTAGAAATATACAAAAGGCTAAAATTAGTGTTGCGCTGATGCCATTTTTTGGCCCCGATATCGACACCCAATACCTGCCTTTGCAGTATTGGCCAATACCGATACCATCTGTTTGAAATTGATGTGTGTGTGTATATATGAAAAACTGTATACTACTTGGGTGTAAAATTATCAGCATCATGACTTTGCCAAGCTGCTGCCTACCTTTGTGAAGCAGGAAAACGATTAATACGAAGTGAATCCAGTAGAACTTTTTATTGCCTACCTGGAATGGGTAACAATATTTGAATAAACTTTTGGCTCTCGAAATGGTATCGGTGCCCTCTTTGACGGCACTCGCTGATACTGATAACGGAATCAGAATCGGAATCAGAAATACTTTAATAATCCCAGAGGGAAATTACTTTTAATACACGCTCCAGTTATAGTTTTATATAATATATACACACATCCAACTATACAGTATAATAAAGATAAAAAAAATAAGAATAAAAAGAGACAAAATATATACACATATAGCTCTTTTGTATATATATCTGTACAAATATCTATGCATATGTAAAAACTAAATCCAAATAAAGTGAAAATCCAAGTAAAGTGATACGTGGCGTGCAAAAATAGTGCACAAATGTCAATTATGGAGGGGCTGAATCACTTGAGGGAGGCGTTATAGAGATTGATGACCACAGGTAGGAATGGTTTCCTGTGGCGCTCTGTGGTCAAAGATCTTTAGTGCAGTATCGGGGCCCCGTCTGATACTGGTATCGGTATTGGTGCAAAACTAGCTATAAAATACAAGTATGAAAGTGTGCACCTCTAACTCGTAGCAAGAGGGCCTCAATGTTAATGAAGTTATTTTCATCCTTTTTATATTTTGCTTTTTTCCTAACACTTGTAGATGAAAATACACCATATTTTTATTTAGTATTATCATTACTACATCTCAAGTAATTCTCAATATTACATTCAAATACATGACTTAGACTCGTTCTTTTACGGCCTCTCGAAAACTTCTCGTATCACATAAAATCTGTTTCTTTTACTACTGCAGAACTAGACTGGTTTGCACATCTTACCATTTGCGCGAGCAATCTTTGTAGATAATTCACAATGTGCCCACTTATTACACATGCAGAACAAAATAGCACATGCAATTCTTCCATAGTCTTCCAGACTATGGTGAGGTTTGCTCAAGGTATGAATATAAACTGACCTCAGTCCGAGACAAATACAAAGAGCATAATCCCTTTGGATTTAGCAAACCAATTTAATACTACAGCTAGATCCCAATAGTTCCCTAACCTACAACCACTAGCCCTTACTTGCTACCACTGTGCTGTGTGACCACTGTGCTGTGGTTAGCACAGTTCTGCAGTGCAAGCGCAACAACTACTATGTAATCTTCCCTTAGCTCTCTACAGTGCAGATATTTTTATATCTAAAGGAAACATATTCCGGGACATTACAACTTTTTTTCTATTTTTTTTTAATGATTTTTGTATAAGTATAAGAGTATACACTCTTTTTATACTGTCTGTTCTATTTTTTATCTTTAATGGTATCTTGCTTTAACTCTTTGTACTCTATATAATAATTTCCATAATTTCCCTGAAGGAGTTATCCCAAGGGATAAATAAAGTTGAGTCGAAGTCTAAGTCTAGCCCTCAAACACTACTAACACACTCACAATGAATTGAAGCCACAATGGTCAGGGCTTCATCATCTTCACTAGCAATTAGGCCAACCCACGCTGCATCGTAGTTGTTTAGGTACTTAAGCGATTGCATGCTCACGTACGCACATACGCAGAATATGTCCAACAATAAGAGAGGAGAAGATTTTACAAATCAAATGGAAGATATGGAAAATAATGCTGACAAAAGATGAAGTGGGGAATGCTCTTTAGAGGTGTTCTATTTTAGCCCTAAAAGGTGTGTTTCATTGTCCTCCAGCACAGACACCGAAAAGCTAACGCCCTCTCTCCCTTGTGCTCTGTCTGCCCAGGAGGCTCCTCTCATTTTTTCACTGTACTCTTTCTACCTCATGCAGTGAGCCTCTAAAGGCTAGCCCCAGTCAGCTGTAGCCTCTTCATGTTCTGACTCCCTGGCAGACTTCTCTGACGTACCACTGGCCACCTGTAGCCTCTCCCCAACCTTCACCGCTCTATCTGCCTGACGGACTTATTTGGGTGCAAGAAGAGGAAATCTTGCTCTCAAATGAAAATGTGGGCTCTTGATTTTTCGCTGGAAAAATGCCTCCTCCAATAATCCTTCTGTGGTTCCTAGCTCCAAAGGGGGGAAACGGTTTGCTGCCTTGTCTAGGTTATGGTGCTGTTTTAGATTTCCTGCTGCTCCTGTCTGAACTCAAGAAAGCCGTCTAACCTTACCTCTGTTGTGCAGTAAAATCTGGTGACCCCAGAGATGATTGGTAAGGCAAGGCAAGTCAAGGCAAGGCAAATTTATTTGTATAGCACAATTCAGTACAAAGACATTGCAAAGTGCTTTACATGATTAAAATATAGGAAAATAAAACAGAATCAAAGCAAGTAGGAAAAAAATAGGAAAATAAAAAAATATACATATTAAAAAAATGCAGACTCCAACAATGACGTCTTTACCAACTTCTGTCAACCCTGTTGACTTTATAGGTCCCGGACCTATTTATTTCAAACACAACGTTGATTTTTCAAACCACGAGATCCCTGATCTTGACACAATATGATACCCACTATAATCCTTAACCTTACACCACAAGATCCCTGACCTTGACATAATATGATACCCACAATCCTTCATCTTGACACAGTGTAACAGCCAAAAACGCAGAAACAAAAAAGAATATTAAAAACAGTTGGACTAAAAAAAATTAAAAGTTGAACTAATAATGTTTTAGTGGAACTGTTTAACTAGAACAGTCTAAGGCAATCCTAAACAAATGTGTTTTTAGTCTTGATTTAAAGGAACTCAGGCTTGGTGGGGGATCAGAGCAAGTATGCCCCAAGTGATGTCATCAGAGCTACTGTATGTGTATGTCTCGAATGTTGTGTTTTGGAAGGGTTGACTCTTTCTTAATCAAGTAACAATTTAAATAAAAATCAATTCTAAAAAATCCATAAAATACTCAATTAGCTGGGATAATGCTTGATGCGAAGAAATATTTGGGCCAAGTACATAATGTTTATTTTAGAGGGCAGCTTTTAGCTTCCCAATCAAGATAAGGTAGGAAAGCTAGACCTGCTTTCTGATATTTATAAATTGAACTCAAGAAAGACATATGTCCCTTTTTGGTATAAACAGGATAATTTAAACAGTGCAGCTACTATTTGATATTTGAATCTATTTAATCAAATGTTGTCATTGATGATTTTTTTGTGAACTGCTCTGAGGATTTTTTTTACTAAAATTATTTTCCACAGTATGCTAGAGTTTGCACGGCTTATTTGATAAGGGATTCGGAGTCTCTATAACAATAATGGACCACTGGCATTTTGGTTTATTGCTTTTTCTCCTCCTTCATCTTTTCATGATTAAAGCAGGGAACCAGCAACAAATCCCCCTGTCTCTATGGCATCATTTATCTCCAGAAATTAAATCACAGTCTTCAATAATTTTCTTTGTATTTCTTTTTTTTTTTTTTTTACTTTTGTACCACGGCTATAATAAAACAAATCATTAAGGAATTGGGTACAACGACAATAATGTCCACGTTTTCCCCCATTAAAATTAAATTAAATTTCACAGCTTGAGTAAAATCAGGCAATGCATCCATTAATCTAGTCCATAGTTATACAAATAAATAAAGGTAATTTTACTTATGTAAAAACTAAATGTTAGAAATCAAATGTTTATTGAAAATTTTAACTGCTCTTTAAATTAGATTAAAAAAGGTGTGTAACTTCAAAAGTTTTATTTTCATTTTTCGATCAGCTTATCATTTAAAGATACTTCTTAGGAATAATACATTGCTTATAAGCATAATATTTTAAGTCAGTATTTCCTAACCCTGGTCCTGAGGCACCTCAGCCTTGCATGTTTTGGATATCTCTGATCTAGAATATGATTCAAAGGAAAACTCTTCCTCCTCTATATCCCATCAAGTGCAACAGATGCCTGTCATTTATCCATATTTGTCAGAAGTTGGGCAGTCTTAAAACATGCAGTACAGGGGTTCTTCAGGAGCAAGGTTTGTACCACTTCTCAAAGTCAAATTAATAATTGCAAGTTTGTCAAACACAAAATTTATTTTAAACGTTAGGCATAAAAGCATAGCTGTCACAAAAATGCAATTCCAATTTAAACAAAATATATTAGATTGGTAGCAAGTGAATGAATAAGGTTACCCTAACTTATTTAGTTTACATTAAAAGGTGTCAAGTTCAACCATTGTAAATAAGTTGTTGTGTAAATTTAATACAATGACTTGTTTGCAATTAAAGCATCCACTTAAGTCAGAGGTCTAATCTCTTTTTCGAGTGTATTCAGTGTTTACTGGAAATTTAAATTTGGTACTAAATAATCCCAGAAAGTAAGAAAATGTTGAATCAAGTTAGTGTCTTAAAGACTCTGCAGTGATGATCTGGATGTGCTATTGTGATCTTTACAAATAAAAGCTTGCTCTTTCTCATTGGCAATATACAGTGCTCTGTGAAAGAATTAAAAGCCCTTATTCAATGTCATAACTACAAACTTCATAAATGTATTTATAGCTTTTTCTAGCATAAATAGACACATAATAGTGTATAATTATAATTTTATTAATGAAAAATACAGAACGGATAACCCCTCCTTCTCACTTTACATTTTCTTCTTTTTTCTAGAATTGTATAAAATTCACAATAATGTGCTACTTTTGTAATAGTTTCATCCTATACTTTATCCTATAATTTATGCAAAGCCCATTACAGTTTGTGGGTGTAATGTGAGAAAATGTGATGTTCAAGCTTTATAACAATAGTACAACATTTCATGCAGAAATCTCACAAATTTCATATAGAGCATATTACCAAAAAGAAAATGGTAAAAATGATTTCAGACAAGTTATACTATGTTAGCATTAGGTTGGGGATATGTATTTATCACAACTATTTGTTTAGTGAGAACTCCCACTGTCCAGGTTTGTAAAACAATGGTGATGCATCTGGGAAATTCTTATGCGGCCCTACTAATACCACTGGGGATGTATAAATGAAATCAAAGCATGCTTTTGCAGTTTATCAGGGTAATATATAAAGCTCCTTAGACTTAGACTTAGACAACACGTAATGTCATTTTGTATACACAGAGTGTATACAAAACGAAATTTTGTTTTGTACAGCTCTCATGACATTTCCATTTTCTTAAAGTGCAGCAGTGATCGAATCACAAGTGCATTTATTTGAACGCACAATCAGCATGTTTTTGTTGTTGTTGTTGTGTTTTTATCATTTTCATGCAGCATAGGCAGTCACAGTGCATCCAGATTTGCCCCATCAAAGAATCATGTGGAGCCTAGGAAGCTCCATAATCACAAGAAGGCTGCTGTAGTGTCTCTGGGCTTTCTGCTCTCAAACTAAATCATACAGGCGGCCGAACACAGACAACAGAGCTGCATGGCATGGCTTTTGAAATGTCACTCTAAGAATAGCTTCTGATATGTAAAGGGAGCCCCTATCCAACACAAAAAGCACTTGTTAAAATGTGCAGGGAAGCAAATGGACATTAAAGCATGCAATAATTTATGGATGGAGGCACATACCAAAGCACTTTTGCTTTTAAAAATACTTATAGACATTACTCTACAACTTATTGATGAACATCTGGAACATTTTTTCTTGGTTAAAAGGACAGAAAACCAATAAATCTTGCTGATATCTAATCCGTGGATGGTGCCGGCTGAGAAATTTGACCATAATTTCAAAAGCAAGTGGCAGTAGATCAGTCTGCTTAAAGCTTAGAGTAAAATCCCTCCTGCTCCTATAAAATATGAGCTACATGCTCATTTCTACAATTAATATGGAAGTTGCCCATTGGGGGTCATTTACTAGAACTGATCAAACCCTTTAATATTTGCACTGGTTTTGTTTTTTTTTATTTTGTTTTACTATGTATCCTATCAAATGAGCTTCACAAATAAATGACTTATTACCTATTTATTTACTTAAATGCCAATCACACTTTTCTTTATCTGTTTTTTATGCACTTGACATTATAGTAAAACACATATTTGATCACCAGATGAGCAAGATTTTAAAATTTGTATGCATATCTAAAGAAATATCTTCAAAAATAGCACATCAGCTATCTCGTGCACTCTATCAAGCACATGCAAGCCACTGCAGTAGAAATTCTTCAACTGATATTCATATTAGTATTCATAGCTATGAAGCACTAATATAATAACTTGATCTCAGACTATATAATGCTATCTGCACTCATGATTTTCACTTAATTTGGCAGATGCCCGATAAAACTAATGGCTTTACCAACTGTTATTATTTTTGACAAATAATCTTACATGTTGAATACTCATAAACATTAACATTTCATTCCAAGATGGCTGGTTGTGTCTTAAAGCTAGGAACATGTATACCATTTTACATTGTGCATTTTAAGTCTGTATTAGCCTGAGGTAAATGGGCACACAAAGGCTAGCTGGCTAAAAAAAAAGAAGGGTGCATGTTAGCAAAGACTGGGGACAACCGTGACCCAACCTCTTTCAAAACTGAAACTACACAAATTAAAAACAAACTATATTTTCATCTGTTAAGGTCAAAATAATAGTTTTAGAATTGAGCCAGAGTAAAAAGGTAATTCATTCTAAGAGCAAACTCACATGAGAAAATTCCTCCAAACCTCCATCTTGAGTATAAAAAAAAAACATTCAATCAAGACTGTTTAATTGAATATTCACTTGTGGGTTTAACGTTTCATGTTTTAGAATTAGTAATAAAAAATTATCATGAAGTATCTACACACAAAAAAGGGAACAGGCTTTGGTTATCGTTTGTTTCAGATGAGGAAATTTTAAGCATTGATGCAAAATAGTGGAATTAATAACTAATAAATTAATAAATGTGTGT
>NW_015150489.1:672911-689249 GCF_000732505.1 Cyprinodon variegatus
TAGAAACATTTTTACTTGCTTTTTTTTATTTTTACGTAAGAGTAAGATATTATTATATTTGAACTTTATGTATTGCTGTGTGATGGCCTGGTACAAGAAACTGTCTTTTTAGCAGTTGTTTTTTTTTTTTCCCCAATTTGCACTTTTCCAGCTGTGTGCGACGACGTGCTGCGCTGCGAACCTCTCTGCCCTCCTAATTTACATTAAGTCCTTTTCGCCACTGTGTGAAATCAACAGGAGCTCCAAGAAGCATGTGCAGAGCGCTTGTTCATCAATCTCATAAATATGAATCCCGCCATTATTGTAGCTCATTTCTATTTAGGAAATTCAGCCCAAAGCCAGATGATGCTTATATAAAAATGATGTAATCAAAGAATTTAGACAAAATTACAAGGATAGGTGACAGGACTCAAACTCAAAGATATTATATTTTCCACCATATCTATTTCGATAGCTTCTTGCTTATATACTGCTGCTTCTTCAGAATGAATTTTCTTGTTTTAATAGATATTTTAAATAATGCCAAATTTTAATGTAATCTTGTGAGGTAATTGGTTCTTAAAATACTGAAAGAGTAAAAATGGCGTGTAACTGTTTAAAATGTGTTTACAGCAAAAGAAAAATGTAATAATATTGCCAGTAATAATAATCATTAGAAAATCCATGTTGTGCTTGTAACATGTTAACTAACCATATCATGGTGCACAGTTCATTGCCTGGTGTTTATTTGGGATGGCTAAGTAATTATAATGCCCCGACTGACTGCTGTTGAGACAGATGTTGTGTTCACAAATCTTGAAGCAGGTCAGTTCCCAAACTGCCTGGAAAATGAGGCGAGAGGTCTCTCAGCCACAGTCAAGGTTCTTTGCTCTGACAAGGGAGCAGATGGTGGTTTGTGGAAATAACAAACCAGATCAAAAGGAGAGAAACTGAGGACCCCGTGATTTCTCAACACATGCTTATCCCCTCGTAGATTCCCTTTTAAGATGCCGCATAATATATTAGAAAACTGAGAAACCGAAAAAGTGCAGGCAATTTTGAATTCCAAACACTTGGGATGTGTGTCTGGCATTACATATACACAGTGCTGTTCCTGTACGTTTTTTTGCCTTAAAGTAAAACTGCAATGACATTTACTTTAGCTTGACAAATTACCTAATTTTGTATTAGACAAACATTAGTTAAAAGTACTAAAACAGTGTAATATATTTCTTTTTGTTGTTGCTGCTGTACCATTTATACTAAAGTGTGTTTTTTTTTTTTTTTTTTAGAAATAATGAAACAGAAATCAGTAACACTAAATAAAGCACCAAAGGGTTAAGCCAAGTTGCTGTCTGTCTATAAACACAATAAAAATAATGCCTTTTAGTCAGTTCTGGGTTTTATTTATAATTACAAGGGAGTTTATTCCATAAGCCCAAATTAGCTTTTTATATATGGCATGGTGTTATGTCAGGCTGACTGTATTTCTATACAAACTGTTCTGCACAACAATTGCACTCTATGAGGATAATACACATTGCTAATTAATATCCGTCTCTCTCTGTCTGTCCATCCATACATTTATTCGTCTACATTTGTGTGTTTCTGTGTGTATTTCATTTTAGGTTTGTAAATGAATATAAAGTTAGGGATTTATGTATATTTTAAGGGGGTCGCCAATGTGTCGCATTATTATTTTTGGGGTCACAGACTGAAATGTTTGGGAGCCTCTGCTTTATATTTCACACAGCTGCAGCAAGTTTGCATTCTTGAGCTTGAACAACGGTGTGTGGCGCTTTGTTGGGGAGGGGTGTTCACAGCATATGCATTAGCTGACTGACAATGTTAAGACATTGCCTCTGGCTCTGATTGGTTGTTTCTGACCTTGAGCGATGTTTGCTTGCAAAAGGCAGTAGGGCCACTGGGAGGAAAAAGGAATCTTTTTTTCCACAGATTTTATCACTTATTTCACTGTCAGGAGCAAACAGGGAAAACATTTGTTTTTCATACCTACTATACCTTCAATATGCAAGCCAGCCTAGTTTTTTATTATCTAACATGCCAACACTCTCTAGGGAAGCCAGTCTACTTCCCTCTCATGATTTCTGCATAGCGAAGAAAGGAGTTTTAAAAGATAAGGCACCTTCCGATTTCCAAATTTTGAAGTTTTGTAAAGCAGCAGACCTCCATTTGTTGCTGCTTCCTGAATTATAACGCAGTGCCTTGCAAAGTTATGCATGCCCTTCAAACTTTTGCAAATCTTGTTCAAAGCATTTATTGCATTTTTTTTTTTACAAATCAACCCAAAGAAGAGCAACATAAATTCTAACGTCCCATATTGACAATTTCTTTTGCAGGTAACAGTAACATTGCTACAGTAGCTGCAAATGCAATATGCAGATGCTCTTCTGTAAGGGCTGTTTTATATCTTACCTGACACTGTCTTGACAGTTTCAGTGGTGTTTCGCAATCCAACAAAGGAAAACTGGTAAAGCCTCCATGAGCGAATGTCCCCAACCTCAACTGAGCTCCTTTTCCACCTGTATGTAATCTCCTCCTTAGGGTAGCCATCTGAAAAGAAGAGAACATTTGCTTAGTCATACTCTTTATAAACCTATGAAAGAGCGACTATAAAAAGCTAATGTTTACTGTTGAATGAACAATAAAACCATTAAGATTGCAAACACTAAAATCAGGATACAGAAATCCTGGTATAACTGAGTCATGTCCTTTATGTTGAGAAGATATTTGCTCCATTTTTAGGAAAACATTTTATTTTCCACAAACTACTTAACTGACCTAGAGGTACAATAATACATCATTGATTTAAGACTATGGCTGGGTGGGCTTTCGGTAATTTCATTCTACCCTTGCACACTCTGTAGTTCCTTTAATGAAAACAGTTATCTCACTTGTCTAAAACAGATTCACTTGGCTGAGCAATTGGATTATCATAATATAGTCATGTTTGTGAGTATTGAATTTCTGTGGAGTTTGGTAAAACAAGCCTACAATAAAAAGCTATTGCTTTGCTGAATGTTCCCAAGCACACTATTATTACAACTGTGCACAGTCAAAGTCTAGAGATGAGAATTATGCAGAGGAACTTCCTTTAGTGCAAACCTAAGTGCTCTCAGACATCCAATAATGCTGGTCTTTAAAGTAACACATCATTTCCATCCAAGATAGCCTCCTGCTGTTTTGCTTCTAGTACATCTGAGACATATAATAGATTGAGTCTCCTTCTGGGAAGTTGAAACAAGACAGATAAAAAAAATCAATGTCAGCAGTTTATCTTCCATTCTGGGTATTGCAGGTATAAAAACTAAAAAGTATTTTTTTAACCGAAAGAAAACGTGTTATCAAATACTCAGCTAACATTTAACTAGAGTCATAAACTGCAAAAGACGATGAACTCACTAAACATTGTCGCTTTTGGACACATGACATAGTAATTTGCCCCATGATAAATAATCCCATGTGTTTCTGCCTACAGCTTCTGAGACCTGACTTGAGTGGGGTATGTCAAGCAACTTTGATAATATCCATAGCTCTCATTAAATTGAAATGAATGCATGTGCTCTACTTTTGGCCTTGCTAACCTCTCTGCTTGACATCTCTTGGAGAGAACTTCTTCTAGGAGAGCATCTTAAAGTATCTAACTGCAGAGCTTTGGCAGTCTCATTAGCATAACTTACCTATCCCCTCCCCACACTGCCTACATTGGAATGGCAGGTAGTATGAGCTCTTGTTGGGTATTTTTAGCTTTTGTTACTTTAAATAAAAAAGTCTGAAGTAATATATATATATAAAAAAATATTCCAAGGGCTATACAAAAGTGCAGATTAGTCTTCCAAAGGTTTGCTAAAAACTCTTTTTGCTTCTAGAGTTCAGCTAATTAATTTCTTACCATATTGAGAAATGATTCAAATTAGGACATTAGACTATAGAGATTAGAAATCCCTGCCATATATTGTGCTGACCTATTTCGCAATAGTTGATCAATATGCATATGATAAAAAAAAGGAAAAAAAAATCTGGATCTGTATATGAGAATATCAATAAACTTACAACTTGAAAACTCAAGAGGACAGGAATGCTTATCCATTGGAAAGTTGTTTAGTTTAAGCTGACACTCAGCATCAATGGTTAACCTGCAGAAACAAAAACATTGCATTTAATCACCAAAAATAAAAAAAAACAAGTTTCTGTTTTAAGTACTATATGAATACTCAGGTAATTTATCTAACAACATAACCATGCTCTTTCCATTAAAAAAGAACAAAAACTTCAAAATTTTTTCTTGATGTCAACTTAAATAAATTCTCTTTTCCTTTACCCCTAAAGAACAGCAAAGTGATTAAACATCTGCTTAATGATGGAATGACCTTAAATTGTTTTACCCACCCATGCATTATCTATTGTCATTTATAGCCATGCTTGGAATCATAGCGCCATCGTAATTCTCCATTGCTGAAGTCATGAGTTACCCAACAAATTAATGAAGTGAAAATCTAGCGTTCTGCTCATGAGAACATCAATCACGGCTTGATTGAATCAGAAAGACTTTGCTCTGTCTCCTATTATTACAGATAACGCAGTTTGGAGTAAGTGCAAATGTCTGCTGTAGTTATGTTGGACTGTAAAAATGGCAGTTTAAAATGAGATGTTTTCACTTTTTCGATGCATTATAAAGTGCATATCTTTTTTCTCCAAAACATAATAATGTCTTATGTGCAATTAAAATGTCTGCAAGAATCCCAAGAAAACTTGATAAAATTAAATGTATGTAAGAACCCCAAGAATTTTTTAAATACAATTTTAACTGTAACCTGAAATTCTTTTATAATTATTAGGCAATATAAACATCCTTCCAATGAAAGCTTTTGTTTGTTGTGCTTTGTATTTGGATTTTCTTTCTTCAAGGTACATGGTAATATACATTTAAATTCAATTTTGAGGAAGAGTTTTTTATTTTTTATTTCAAGTTTATCACAGATATTTATAGACTATAAACAATTTTAAATTGCCACTATATTTTGCATTAGTTTACTACGGCAAATGCCATGATTGACTCAAGGAGATTAAATCATGTTTGATAATTTTCTTTTCTTTTTGAGCTGAGATAAAGCTTTGGTTCAATCATTACTAGTTTGGTGAATGCTTACTGTGCTCTAGTATACAAATTAGGACTGGGTTCTGCTTTCTTTTTTACTACAGTTGATAAGTGCAAAATAAACCAAAATAAAATAAAACAGATAACAATAGGCCAATGCTACAGCAAGGGGGTATAATTGAAAGTGAGGGGGAGAAATAATAACAGGATGAAAAAAAAAAGAATAAGTCTATTTTAAAGTGCTGCCTACAGTGTCAATAAGGCTTTATCAAAAATTTGATTTTTCTTAATCATTTGTGGACCTTTCGTCTGTATTTTCAGAGGTACATATGAGTCTTTCAGGGTTAGGCATGTTGGTCTTCTTAAATATACCACAGTCACTCACTAAAAGTAAAGGATGCAATAAAGAAACGGTAAGAGGCAAGAATTCATCGATAGGCAGGAGAAATAATCATCTGGTTAAATATGCATTTCATCATTTTGAGCTTGTAGCTTATAAAAAAATAATAATTTCAAAACAATTATATTGTAGGAGTTTGCAGACTTGGCATCATAATGCAATGATTTTGTACAGGCATCTGTTGTGGACTTTCTTGGCAGTTTGATATTGTTTTTACTGACCAATTCTAATAAATGTATCGTCCATTAAGTTTTGGCCATATCATCCAGTCCTTTGTTACGGTGTTGATATGGCTATTCATGCTATGGAAGTTTTTAGCTAACATCTGAAGGTTTCTAAATTAGTATACTCTACTATTTGACTAGTGCTCTTCTTGACATGTTCAGTGTTTGTACAAGCCATTCTGTTTATCCTTTTTAAAATAATATATAATAAATACCTTAGACAATACTGTGACTGAGTATTTCCTTGTAGTTATTTAATGATCTACAATCGAATATAATCTTTCTCTTAAACCCTGTTACTTTTTTAACCTTGCCACTATAGTTTCAATCCTGTTACATTATCAACACATTAAAATAATCTAAAATAACATTCTTAGGTAATAAGACTTTAGGCTATTGTCCTTCTGATAGAATATATAAGTTTAGTCAATTATGCATTTGGGCACATGTTTAAGTTAGAAAATAAAAGGGAGTCTGAGATTTATGTCGCTTAAAGTGATACAAAATGGAATATTAGACATAACTTCCTATAATGAATTATACAGATTTTTCTAAATATTTTTGATAGTATGTTTTTTCATGATCCTTAAATTCTGGAAATACCCAGTTAGAAGAAAGAAAAATACATAAATCAAAATGTAAATGCTATCTACCTCCATTATTCAACATATCATACACCAGGAAAAACATTTGCAAAAAGATGCATCTGCCTCAAAGTCATTTAGGAGCCATTTCAAAGCACCGAATGAACACAGCTCACAAAGATTCAGGTTTTTCTGTAGGTCATTCCAGCTACAGGGAGTAGCAAAACTAAAAGCCTTCTTCCCAAGCTCTGTCCTGACCCCTGGGAAAAACAGTAATATGGTCCTGAGAGTATTTTTTGTGCAACATATTTTTATAACTACGTACTATAACAGTAACCAGAACTTTTTAATGACATGAACATTTTGGACACTCTTCATGATTCCCATATGTGTGAAAAACAATTATTCCTGCAATGAATGAATCCTAGATATGTAACATACTTTGACTAAACAGATTTTATAAACTTGATTATTCATCATGTGTGTCTTTATATGTGTATTTGTAAGTTTAAACTCAATTTTTGATACACAAATTGGGTCTTAAGAGATCCTGATACTGATATTTCTGATTTCTGACATCAATCAGTGTTGACTTACCTAAGCGTGTAGAGTATTCTTCCGTCATTCCAGATCCTAAGCATGCGATTAGGTGTTGTAATCCAGTGGGCATCAGCTTTCTTTGAGTTGCGAAAAAAAGTGTCTGGGATCCAGATCTTTCCAACCATGTTGCTGTTGAGACGAAGAACCTTCATTGTACTGTTGAACTTTAACCTCCTGTCGTACCAGGTCTGTGCAAAAAATATGTCGATGGTGTATTCCTGACATAAACATAAAATACATTGACAAGTTAATGCTCGATTCATCAAGTAAATTGCAACATGGTACATTCAGCAGTATTTATTAACTGATCTTAATTTATAATCTCTATCTCTTGTTAGAAATGCATAATTTAAGTCGTGAGATGTTTAAATTGGATTGTTTGTTTTTCACCTACGGCTAGTTACACTGAAAATCAAGAATCTTAATAATAGTAAGATTTTGTTGAGAAATCTGGGTCATAATGCAAATATATAGTAGCAGCCATTAAAAATGGCCCTTCCCAGTGAAACTGTTGCCATTCGGCAGAAATTTTAAATGGCTACTACTGGAGTACAAGACAATAATTAAAAAACTAGGGATGCCCCGTTCCGATATCTGAAGTGGGTCAGATATCAGTGCAGTAATGAATATCGGTTTATGTCGGTCAGCATGTAAAATTTCCCATTTAAGAAAGCTGATAGATACCCTCTTCTTAATGCAACAAATTGGTTAATATTCAGCTGTTTTCATATAAGCAGTAGTTCACTTTTGTTCTCTGTTTGAGTAATATTGTTTCATCAACCAATTTCTAATATTCCACAGCACAAAATGATTAATAAAAGTATATATGATATATGCTGTAATATACTGCGTCAATATTCAAAGATGCAATATATGAATCGTATTGTAAATAATTAAATTAAATAAATAAACTAAAAAAATGATGGACAAAAAAAGCAACCTTAAAGGAAACCCTTAGAAAAAAAAGAAAAAAAAATCTAACACCCTTTGAGAAAAGTTGGTGCCTTTAGAATACATAAATAATCCTAACAATAAAAAAAATACATGATAATTTAGTATGTATTTAGACAAAATGCAGCTATGCTAGTTCATACAACGTGAAGACTTATTCAAAACATAACACCATAACATGTTTAAGGATCAAGAATGGAAAAGTGTTTGATGATTTGTGTGTTAATATGTAGAAATAACAGCTTTGTCTAAATACATATCATGCATGTCAAACATATTTTTAATATTTTTGCCTTGTTTTGCTCGTGTTGCAGCCAAAGTGAAACTTAGAGAAAAAATATATTCCTTAAATAACTGGAATTACCTCCTTTAACTCATTACACCACCCATTTGACCTAATATGGCACAAAACAAGGTACTAATCTGAAAAAAACATAACTGTACTTTATGCAGAATATTGAGGGAAAAAGAAAAAAAAAATCACTTTTTAACGCAATTTAGTGAGGTGCCTTCCCTGAGTCCTTTTAAAGGCTCTGTGACTGTTGTTCCCCGGTGGCTGCAATATATTTTTTTCTTTATAAACATGCTACAATTATTTTTGGTTTAATTTCCACTAAATTCATTGTGGCAGGACTCCATACTTTTTTTTTTTTTTTTTTTTTTTACAATAATATCATTCGACTACTTTTATTTTAGACAGTGCAAATAATTGTACATGAACACAGACTCTCTACATATATTCTATCATAGTATTAATGCCTACTTTTTGAACACATTTATCAAAGACAATTTACACGTGGGTGTGCTTTTAAATGTGAAAAATCTAGGCACACAAACTACAAACGCAATAAACTGGAATGCAACCAAACGGCTGCACACACAGAAAAAAAGCTACAATTAGAAAAGTATAATTCAATACAGATTCTACAAAATGTTTCTACCTAAGGATAGCTGATCACGAGGACTCATTGACTCTTTGCAAACCCTTACACCAAGCATGCATATAGCGGCAACAGAGAAGAAAATTCCCTTTTAACAGGAATAAACCTGCAGCAGAACCAAGCTCATTGTGATCGGCCATTTGCCAAGGCTCACTGGGGTTTAAGGAGATGGAAGCTGAGAATGGCATAAGTGAAACAAGTTATTTGGCACTCAGGTCCTGGCAGAAGACTTTGATGCCGTGAATCAAAATTCGCTTGAATGAATAACCTAGAAAAAGGATTAGAGTAGTCTTCTCCCTGGGGCCCAGACCCTGGTGGTGGAATAACCCAGAGGGTGAGTGGACTAAGAATAGTCTGAGAGGCATGGATGAGATGGGATGGAGGTGGGTGAAATTTTGCTTGAGTGCGGGAGAGTGAAGCTAGGTGGGAAGATAGAGGGAATCTTGAAAGATGATTGGCTTTGGAGAAGGTGCGGCCTCGAATTGATTAGCTTGAGCTGAACAAGGGACATCGCACGTGGTTCAGGTGAAGTTGATAGGAGTCTTCCTGATGAGTTTTTGCTTAAGCTCCATATTTGAAAAATGCATCATATGGAGGAGGTGTCTGAGGTACCTAGGGAATGTGCAATGTTTGGGGGGGGTGGAGTTGGGGATGTGTTGTCTTGACTATAATTAAAAGATGATATAACAGTATTTGACAGTGATAGTGGGAACAGTTTCTATGTGGCAAGTTGAAGTTAGCATTTAAGATAAAATGATATATATAGACCAGAGTATCTACAACACTTACATAAACAGGGGCAACCAGACTTTCACTCAGTTCTCTTTTAAAAGTTTTCTGACACCTATCTTGGAGCCTTTGTCAATTCTGCAGGCTTGCACTAGAGGTATCTGTGGTCTGAGTGGTGATATTTTAGGCACATCTTCATTCACATTCAAAGTCAGTTGTATATCGATTATGTTTTTAGTAAAAGTGAGCAAATGTTATGGCGCCTCAAATTCAAGGTTGTCCTGCCAAGACCCGGATGTCTGAGAATTTGCTGAGGCATTAGTGTAAACTACAGTTTGCATCTCAACTCATTTCAACTCAATATGGAGACAGACCTCGTTATTTTTCAAAAGTATGTTCAAGTTTCTTTGACACCAAACTCGAAACCTGCTGAATTTTGACAGTTTTATCCTATATTGGTTTCATCTAACTAGCAAAAAGCAATTTGCATGGCCAGTAAAAGGCTCGCACGTCATTGAGTCTACTGTTTGTTGGTTTCATCTCAACACAGCTAAAAGGCATTTACATAGTGACAGGCAGTTCCTTTTTTAATTTTGAAAGCCAAAGAAAGCTATCAGCGTCCCTGTGTTCACCATATTCTCCGGAGAAAGAATCAGTATGGAGAATATATTCACCTCATCTAAAAGCTATGTCTGGCTGACAGTCACTTTCAAGGTATTTCTGCCTTTAGCCAGTGTGGAACCCTGCTGTCCCACATTGGGAGACAAATCACTAGGACAACAGAGGGAAGGTGAGGCGGCATTCTAGAGCCCAGACAAGAGCAGCATGAAATCAGTGCAAGAACACCAGCAGAGAGAGAGCCAAAACGGGGACAAGGCAATCAGTTGTGCCTCCCTCTGAAGCTATGGAACCACTGTACGAGATTGGTGGTGCCGGAAAAACGGAGCCAAGCTAGGAGAGGTTGTGGCTGTACGGGGCTAGCTATAGAGGCTAAATTGAGAAGGCTAAAAGAGCACAGCTGTAGACTGAATAAGTCCACCGGGGCGCCAGTGCTACTGAAGGCGGGAATGAGACTATGGCTCGCCAGGGCTAGCCTTTAGAGACTAATTGCAGGCAGACAGAACAGGGGAAAGAAGGAGGCAATTATCTGCGCTTGAGGTAGGATGACAAAACAGTCCTCCTAGGGCCAAATTAAAATGGCCTTTTTAAAAACCACATACAGGCCTTTGGAGAGCAATCCGCACGTCATCCTGTCAACATTTTCACTACATCCAATTTGATTTTAAAAAGCTTGTCTTCACTGAATCCGAAATTGTAGCTTACAACCTCATGTTTTTCCTGATTAGATTTCGTGACACAAATGTAACAAAACATTTCCCATTTTTTTAAGTTCTGCAAACATTGCCTCACTTAGTTTGTAGGTGTGGCAGCAATCACATTTTCCCTAAGTCATCAAAATTGCACCATTCAGCATACTAAATGTGCCACCTTTGTCTCACTGAGCTTTGCTTCGCTATGCTTCAGAGCTGCCCTTTTGCAGACGCATTAAAAAAATTAAAATAAAAAAACAAATTTTGGGGTGAGTTTCCCTTGATAGTGCTTAATTATCACATAGACTAGAAAGCATTTTATTTGAGATGGAACAGAGGACACACTAATGAAATAACGTGTGAATGAGGAATTAGCGTTATTTTGTTCTGATTATATTTCAAATATATCGCCCTGTTAATTTTTCAACCTTACCTATGGCCATTAGTTGAAACCTTTAACCTATTGTCTTCCCCTGTATTCTGCACTTTTAAAGTTTTCGGTTTTCATTTGTTTGTCACAGGGTGACAATGGATGTGTAGTGGAAGATAAGTAAAAAATGTTCAAGTTAAATAAAATGACTACATATCACATATAAGTGACACAAATCTATTTATAATAAATGGGCTTCTAGGTGTAAAAATTAAGTGTGCTGCTCTGACTCTACTAAAAAGTAAGATAGTTGCATATGGGCCAAAATATGTGGTTGCTGTTGGAACATAGGCTAAAAAAAACTCACTGAAGCTTACAAGTTGCTGGGCATCAAGGCCATAGAGCACTTTTGTTAGAAATGTTATTTAAAAAAGGAAAACACTGTTGCCTTTAGAAATTCTTAACAGAGCAGGTGCAATTTTAAATTCTTTTACAAAGGGATTACCACAAAATCCCTCAACCTGGCCCTCTGGCAGCATTTTATCCTGTTGCTTTGTTTCAAATGTTTTAGTAAAAAATGTTGGATCGTGGTCAGATCATCAGATGGTGTGACAGCAGGTGTGGTATATAAGAAAAAGGTATTAATTATGCTGTCTCTTTAAAAGAGAAAAAGAGACAAACTGAGCTTTACGTTTAAAGATAGGTTCAGTAGAGGAAGAGGTGAAAAATTGGTATTTGTGTGGAAGAGAACATAGGGGTATAGCAGACAGATATGTCAAAATTCAAGTAAAAATCTATGCAAAAAGGTTTCCAAATAGAAAAATGTAAAAATAATCTTTCCAGACAAAATTCTTTTCACCCAAGGGACATAAATATTGTTATTGTTATCATTATTGTTAAAAATAATAATGACCGAAAGTCGGAATAATAACAGATCAATGATAGAGTATAAAGAATCATTAAGATGGCTTAGTGAAACGTGCAGGGATTTCTAAAGAGTAATTTTCTTTTTTATGCTCAAATTGCTGGATGTATTCAAGAGCAACTAAGCCACTTCAAGCTTCAGCAGGTATAGAACTGAAGTTCCTAATTCTTGATCTTCTTCAAACATAAACCTCTTTCTTTTCAACCGCTCAGCCAATTCCTTCCCCTGCCCCCCTCTATTATTCACACGGGGTGGGCTTGCCATATCTTAGAAATTCCTTCTGTAAAGCAAAATAAGGAAATAAATCGCAATTGCATGGATAACTGCTACAGATGCATACCCCCACACTATCCATTTTTATTTCCTCGCAAGCATTACCACTCTTGTCATTTAATTTTAGGCATGTTCTCTCCAAGTACCAAGCATTACAACCAAATGTAAAGCCATCATTCAACCTTTCATGTAAACAAAGTGCCCCCTTTATGCAAATTTTCTTGTGCAGTCAGTACAATTGTATTGTGACAACCTAATGTAAGTCCAAACACTTGGTTCAAACTGAACACATCACTGCATCTAACTGCACTTATGGAGACATCATCATGCTTTATGTTGTAGTCTTCTGCATATAAATTTAGATCTGCATAACAATTTAGTCTGTGTTTTGCTGACTTCACATTTGTAGCTTTTCTATGCTGATTAAAGACAAATATAAAACTAAAGAAATATCACAATACAATTAATTAGGTTTTTTAAATAAAATGGTTTCATTGTGTTGCAGATTTATTGATATAAAGGTGTAAATCCCTGAAAATTGGGGTTTCATGTTGAAACATGTTTGCTGGGTCTTAGTTAAAATCTACCGAAAAATCTTTTTTGTTTTGTTTTTTTGGGCTCTGTTCAAACAAGACAAACCCAGGAGGATGTTTTTGCCACAAAACAAGATATTCGGCCTCCTCTTTGATTTACGTAATTAATAGAAAGTTGATACCTAAGCCATTTTTACTATCACCAAGCCCCTCTCATTTCCACCAAAAGGGGTGATTCCAACGATCAGGGACCTGCAATGCAGTTGGAAAGTGTTGCTACTTTTGTTGTGTGAGAGACCAATTAACTTTAAAACCAATGCTTTAATTTTCCATGGAGAATTTAATTGCAGTATTTCATATTGAAATTTAGTTTCTGATGCCACTGGTTTCAACTCTGTGATGGTCACATGGTCAGTAATCCCACACACAACCACTTTTTCCTTTTAAGTTTTAACAAACACACAGTAGGATAAATATATTGGTTTGTTTGTTCAAATATTTTGACAATATTAGAAAAGATTAGTTCCAATTGTAGCATGTGCATTTGGGTAACTTTTGCATACTTAATTTTGTCAAATGCTTAATATTGTTTGCAGCTTTTCTGGTGTTGTAGATAGTACCTTCAACTGGGAGAATGCAAAGGACACTGACTGGCACACTCATTGACTGATTGGGTGGTACCATCTGGAGTTCCACTATGGGTGAAGACCTTGGAGTTCACATTTTAATATGCTGCATAATCTTTTCATTCTTTTGCTTTTGTGATTTGCTTATTTTGTTAATTTTGTTCAGTTATTGGTAATCTAAGTTTAATCCTTAAGCTAACTGTTATTTTTGTTAAATTTGTGTAGATGTTCTCCCTACCTTTTCCTCAGTGTGTCAGTCTGGTCTGATCAGCCAGTATTTAAGTCCCCTTTGTTTGCTGTTGTCAGGTCAGTTTTGTTTTTGCAGTTAGTTTGAGGCTCTGTTATGTTTAACCTTGATATTTTTTGCCCTAAGTTAGACTCTTCATTTGACCTCTTTTAAGGACCCTGTAATTTTTTGTTTGGATTATTGTTACTTTAAGCAAATAAAACCCATTTTTCTTGATAATCACCACTGTGTCCTCATGCTTGGCTGGCTCAGTCCCTCACATGCCCATAAGATAGATCTGAAACCAGTGTTACTGAGGTAATTCATTGTGTTTGGGTGACAAGCAAAATCCTCTGGGGGTTGGTTTGGCTGTCATTTTTAAAGGGGAGGCTGGCGTGACTACAGTTATAAACCTGTCTTCTGCCAAGTGTTAATTTTATATATTTATTATTTAATCCATGCTAGAAATAAAATTCTATAATATTCTCTGGCTTGTGTGAATCTTTTATTGATATGGTGGTTTTGTTGACCCATTTGTACAAATCCCTGAATTTGCATGATCTCACACAACATTTGCAGGATCTTGCAAAAGCAAGGCTCTCGCAAAAGTAACACAAGATACATTTACCTTTTTTTATATCCTTTTGGGGACTAAGTACTATGTTACAAAAACAAAAGTTTAGGAAGATCGTAAATTAAATGAATATGAACAGAAGTGTTGTGCAACATTGCCTTAACAGCTTTAAATTACATTTTGAGAAACTTGACCTGAAAAATGCAATACTCATACCTTACAGCCTTTGCCAACGATGGATCACCACAATATTTACCTCCCTGACGAAAATCATACAGCCGAACTGAATTAATAAAAATGCTCTAGTTCTGAAACGCTAAAAAATATGATTGATTACTTATATTTAATACAGATTCAACATTCAACATTTGTTAGTTATTTTCTGGTAGTTTGGGTTATGATTATACAATAATGATTTCAAGGTAAAATGACAAATCCTGTTTGCACTCACTGAATGGTGAAAAGCGGAATCAGAAGATTTATCTATTTTTAGTCAAAACTATAAAATTCTTAATGAAAGCAAATACTAAGAGAATTAAGCACATGCTAGAACATGGCATTAACCATGTGCCATTTGTAAATAAACAATTTATGTTTTTAAGAATTATTTCAGAATAAATATGAAAAAATGAAGATAGAGAGATTAAGTGAATTCAAAATAGTTTCATGTGGTAAAGTATTTAAAAAAATCAATTGTTTTTTATCCTGCTTAATCAAATTTAGTTATTGTTGTTGTAAAGCATGGACTGGCACAGCATTGGGCATGGCAGCATTTTTTGAATGGATAAATAAAGCTCCTAAAATATTTATAATATAATCTTCTAAAATTATTGTGACAAATTTGCATAGAATTTCATTTTTTTACTTACCATATTGATGGCATTTACTGGACCGATGCTGTTGACAAACATGTCGGTATGGATTACTGTTGGTTTGACTGTGAAGAAGAAGAGGAAATTAGACCTTGGGGAATAGTTATCTATTAGAGACTCACAGAAATAAGTTAAAACCATGATTGCTTTACATCTGCCTAAATATACCGAGTCTTAAATGTTGACAGAAGTTTACAATGAAAAAAAATAAGAAAGAAAAGGGATTTATTGAGTTGTACCATTTATTTATTAGTTTATATCAAAGAAATAAATGTCCTCCATCCTTCATAATGTCCAAGTCATTGAATATCTTACCCACCACCATGACCAGTGCAGAATAGACTAATGAAAGACAATGAGGAAACAAAACGGGCTGGTATAAAATTGGCAGTTTTGCTTTTCAGCCTGACTCAAAGGCTTAACTTCATTTGCTAAAGTTTATAGATCACAAGATGTCATGTTTGAGTGGAATAAAAAGGGTTACATATTCAATCTCAAAGCTATGTGACATACAGTAGGCTGAAGAACAAGAAGATTGCATTATTGTATCGATTCTTATCAAACAAATGTACTCTTTAGCTCTGGCCTTTAACAATTACCCTATCCATAAAAAAATATATGTCACCTAAAATATACAATCAAAGTACATGGTGAGAAAATTTGAATAAAAATGCAAACACCGTATCATCATATAAAAGCAAACCATTTTTAATTGGAATGCCAATGGATCTTATTTAGAAAAACATACCTTAAATAACAAAAATAAATAAAATGCTTTAAATGCTTTGCAACATTTAAACCTTCACAGTCACATACCACACGGAATTCAAAGCAACCCTAATGATGACAACAGACAATTAAATTAGCCTTTAGATCAAAACAGCAATCTCTTACAAACCCCATTCACCAATATCATTCCACAGAACAACTAATACATTACTTCATATCATGGTTTGACCTAACTGTCAGTCCATTCACTGTCTACCATTTATCTAAAATTGATTTGCCGGGTTGAGAATGGAAACCCAGACAAGAGGGCAGCCTATATATATATATATATATATATATATATATATATATATATATATATATATATATATAT
>NW_015150489.1:689298-709429 GCF_000732505.1 Cyprinodon variegatus
TACTTGAACCACTTACTGTAGGGGAACAGTAGCTCTACTTGTCATAGAGCTATGGACCAATTTTTTTTTTTACACTGCCATTCACAAGGTGTCATGATGATTTTATTTTCATCCTTATGCATACAGGATGTGTATTTCAAGAAGATTCGTGACTATGCTGAGGTATTTTGTTAGGACACCATGGTCACTAGCAGGCACTACATCAGTTTGCAGCAGATTTTGAAAAAGTTGGGTGAAGAGTTAGTTTGTCTGAGCAAGAGGCCCTGGTTACCAACATAAAAAGGTGGACTGCTTCCTTTGGGCAGGGGAGTTAGACTTTGTCTCAACCAGAGGAGTTTATGTATCTTTGTGTCTTAAGGGCGGATAATACTTCTGCAACCGCACACATCAAATGTCAATTGCGTTTGGTCGCAAACCAGTTTTGCTGGTATGCTTCTGCAACTTTGGTCTGCCTCTGTCACCTTGATCCCCCAGCTGGCCTCGGCTCTTAAGCCTGAGGCTCATTCTGCAGAGATTTCTTACTGTAAAAGGAGTTTTTCCTCTCCACTGTCGCTGCATGCAAGCTTGGTGTGAGGGCCTGCTGCAGACTCAATACAGGGAAACGTCTACTGTTGCCAAACGATCATCCATGAGGAGTGAATCCTGAAAAGTAATTGACTTAATGCAATCAGCTGACAGAAACCTTAACAGGTCTTTCTCCATGACTCAACTAAATTATGTCTGTAAATTGCCTTGGGATGACATGTTGAAAATTGCACTATTCAAATAAACTAAATTAAATTTAATAAGGGGGAAACAAGTCTTACAATGGAAATGCTTAATTCGCTGTTAGCTTTATGATGGCAGGGCTTCATCATTATAGGACAGTGTGTGACAGCTCCTGATTTTAGCCAGATTTCCCAGGAATGCTGTCTCATGAATCAAGCATTCAACAGTACTCTGTATCTCCCTGTACTGCGCTCGCAGATGGATGTGATAGGCATATGCAGACAAGCAAGTCCTCCCCAGCTGTCTGTCAAAGAGGATGGAGTAAGTACCTTGTCTCCGGGCTTACGGGCATATGATGAATAGCTTTGCTTGGCATAATACACACATGTACATTAACCTACTAAATATATTTTATAAATAGCAAGAATACCAGTCAAAACATTTTACATTCTGTGATATCTGGAGCCTGCACAAATACAAAATACCCATAGTATGTAGCCACAAATGATTTTTGTTAAAATGTATTGTGACTCAATCTTAATCCTTTCTGTAATTCATTAAAGAAAATTGGAAATAAAAATGTTGAAATTCAGAAATACAAGTTGTTTAGAACAAACTAATCTGTAGCCCATATTAGGAGCTGTGAAAGTTTTAAAACCTCCTTGAGACATTGCTTAAAAACTAACCAGACAAGTGTTCACCAGTAACTATATCTCTTTCCTTGGGTTTGTTCACATAACTTTAGTGTGATTTTTTGTTATTTGCATCTTATCTGTTTGTGTGTACTCTGTTCTCTCCTGTAGTGTCTTCTTTAATGTTTACTGTTCATATCTGCCTTAGGGCACCGGATGCAATTTAGCTGTTGTGCTAATTCTGGCATATTTACATTGATGCATTACGCTGACATGTTGATGAATGTGCATTGTCCTAATTCAAATAAATAAATTAATTAAATTAAATGCAATTGAGAAGCTTTTTAATTAGTCCCTTTCCACTTCTTAATTTATGGCTATAAGATATTTCTTGTCATTCACGGTAACAATTTCTTTAATGATTCCCTGGAAAAATCAATCAACTGCGAAAATAGGAAAAAAATCAATTTGTACCTCCAATGTCAGGTCTGAGCTTGTTATCGTAACTATCTAGTAGGCTGTTGAGGATGTGTGTAACGTCGCTCTCGTAGACTTTTGGAGTCAGCACCCATGTCTTGTTAGACACCTCATCATCGTCATCGTTCTGGAGGGAGCTGCAAAGAGGAAAAAGGCAAACATACACATAACTATTAATTGCACCAATAATACAAACATATAAATTATCCATTACATTGTAGGCTATGCTTTTACCAGCCTCAAATCATTATTTTTACCATTTTGTAAGCTTTGCATACTAGTGTCTACTGAAAAAGATTATCTTGTAAAATAATAGAAATAAAGTTATATATAATTGATTTAAAAACATTGGATAAATACTGGATGTGAAATCAGATTTGTTTAAAACTGGTTTCCTACCGCTAACAAAATTCTTTATTTTGTGCACAAATTATTTTTGCAAATTGTCAAGCTTGTCATAATTAGGTTTATAAAAATAAATACTGTATATGATCAGATAATAGACAGGGAATCATTATTCATCTGAAATTCTGTGGGAATGAAAAGGAAAATTGTGTTTTGACAGAAAACGTCTGTCATATTACCTAAATCCAACAGAATAATTGTTAGCTTGTATGACACATCGTATTATTCACATATGCATATTGGGTAGAAGTTTGGACATATGCTTATAATTATTGTAAACAGATGCAATGGGAATTGTTACCAAAAACCCTTATGTTCCAATAAACTGCTTATTTAATAATACAAATGGCCTGGAGCTTAGGATAAGCAGATTCTCCTATTTTTCCAATAATGTTTGAAGTTAACAACAGCCTTCCAAGCAAAGTCCAGAGTCAGAGACTTGCAGGATTTTTGAGGGAATCTGGGTATGTTTGGGTTGTCGGGGTCTGGATGCTCAGAGAACATTTGTGGCGGGTCCAGGGTATCTCTAGGTCCTGAACTGTTGGCAGTGGCCTCACCTTGCTGGCTCAGGTTCTTTTAGACAGCTCAAGCTCAGCTGTGCAACTGCTCTGTAGGGGCTCACTTGTTTTGTCTTTGAGGATTCCTGGTCATCCCTAAAACTCTAAGAGTTCCTAAAATACTGTTTTTTTCAAGCCAAATCGGCTGCTGGCCTATGTCTCTCTGGATCAGTCTGATATTTTAAGATATGATTCCAAGCCTAGGGGTTTTTTTGTTTGGAAGTTTTGGACGTGCATGCATGGCTTCTCTTACCACACTCCAAAAAACAAGACTTTAATATTTACTGGTGACTCCGAATTGCCCTAATGCGAAAGTGTGTTAACATTGCTATTAGTCTCTGTTTTGCCTTGCAATCAAATGGTAACCCTGTCTAGGTACCATGGTATTCATCTGTGCTTCAAGGGTGCCATGCTATTCAACAGTGCTTCTTGTAAGAGTTGTCATAAAATACAACTTTATTCTCATTCATAATTTTGGGAATATTCTTATTGTGACTTTTTTCTCGTAATATTATGACATTATTCTTCTAATAATACGACTAAATTCTCATAATTTTACAACTTTATTCTTGTAATTTTATAACTTTATTTCTCGTGATGTTACGACTTTACTCTCATAATTTTATGAGTTTATTCTCCTAATGTTACCACTTTATTCTCATAATTTTATGATTTTATTCTCATAATTTTTTACTTTATTCTCATGTTTCAACATTATTCTCGTAATTTTATGACTTTATTCTTGTAATGTTACCACTTTATTGTCGAAATAGAAAAAAAAAAAATCTCTAGCCAGACCCTAACACTCAGTCATAGAAATTATTATTATTTTGATCTTATTCTTCTTATTTGTAAGATTTCAATCAAGCTGCAAAATACACAAGTGACTCAAGGGAACATCTCTTGTAACAAATGTTATTAATGGCCGTTTTTATCAGGTAGAATTGTGAGTACAGTATGCATACTCCTAATTCGGTGCTACCCCAGTCATGGACTCTATCGTAATGTTTTATTAATGGCGAGACCCAGTACTAATTATAGCATATCCTCTCTGGCTAATTTATTTTAAATTTTTAATTTAAATAAAGTTGTTTTTTTTATTATTTTAAACCGCCTAAAAGTCTATTATCAATAAAAAAAAAAATCTACTTTCCAATCATGTGATTCCTTCACAGTGGGAGTTTTCTTTGTTTGCTTTTGTTGATTTTTATTTTCCATCAGAAGCACGTGTTATAGAGGGTGGAGCAACATACAATACCATAACATACATTGAAAAATAAAAAGGAAAAAACTATTCTGGTAATCCTAACAGCAAAAACATTTTAAATTAACTGACAGAATATAAAGTGTCCTACCAGAGACTACAAGATAGCTCTGCCTAGTGACAAAGTGAAGCAAAGCATTACCTGAAGCTTTTAATGAGTCATTTTGTCTAATCAGCAAACCTTATGATGAAAACAAGCATTTATCTCCACATCAAGTCAGTACAGATCAAGAATGTACCAATGTCCAACCCCCTGCTTTTCACTGGCAGAGAAAGAATAAGAAGGGACACGGTCGGGCTCACAGTGTGTTTACCTGGCGATTTTTCTTTGCAATCACAAAACCTGGTTAATGAATACAGATCACAATGGAGAAGATCAAAAATCTGAAAAATATTGCTACAAAAAATATATTCTGGTTTTATATTAAAGCATATGCCAGCACATTGCATGGGCACATTTTATTACCACATGTGTGGATGCCTGCCAATTGGGGGAACGATCGGGTAAGTTGTCCCAGGTCCATGGTAGAGCAGGGGGCTACGGTTTTACCGATTTATCAGCCTAAATTTTCTTAATTTTTGATGATTGGTAAACTGTAGATACTTAGATGTGAAGCTGACCTTTTCCACCAATCTAATCTATCACTGTAAAGGTCGGAAAACCACACACTGACAATGCCTTAAACTTTAATTCTAAATCTGAGAGCAGTTATTTCAGAAGTTTTTATTGTTTCAAAGACAATGGTAAATGTTTATTTTCAGTACTACTAGATTAAGACATCTTGTGTCTGTGATCTGTTAAAAGCTGAAAGTATCAGTTATAAAAAGAAATCTTTATCTGTCAAAATCAGAATCTGCAATGTCAGTCTTTTTATAAATATTTATTAATATCAGGTTTGATATTTAACATATATAAAATGTTACGCTATCATAAGCTTCCAATTTGCAGTATAGGGGAAATACCCCCACCTCCCAATCCTTCAAAACTGTTTGGCTGCTGATGCTTAATGAAGCTGCTCTAGTAAAATACATAACATTCGCTGTGCTGCAGGTAGAGACAGGAAAATATGAGGCCTGAATTTTCCTTTCCATCTGTGTCAGGCAGTGGCTCCAAAACTTTTATGTGGAAACGGAAAATCGGAACAGGGCTTGAGGTGAGAACGGGCTGCGATAAGCAGCTTAACTGCTGTATTGTGAGGAGCTCTACATGCAGCTATGACAGTCAATAATAAATAATAAGTCAGAAAAGATGGGCATCACAAAAAATGATTTCTAGATGACCATTTAGTTTATGTAGAACAATGCAAACACTTTTTGACTTCTTTAACTTCTTCCCACTATGTATATAAAGTGTATATTTTTGAATAAGTGATCCCTGGCCCAGTACTGGTCTGTGTGTCATTTGGTAATGAAACGCATAAAAGCATTAACAAACTTTAATAATTTCCCATTTATTTATTTCCCGAGTCTAAATGGTATTTAATATTTCCTCTGTTACATCCATCCATGACTCACCCTTGATGTATCTTAGCCACAATCCCTACTGTACCATCTCGTTGGAGCAAAACAATCTCAGGGCTCCCACTAATTCACTGAAATTGTGATTAGTAGGTAGGCTGCTTTAATGCAAGTTATTTTGTGATGGGTTATTTTAAGATGTTTTAATGTTACCATAGAAACCAGAGAGTTCTATTGCTACAGACCAATCCGTGGCGCAAAAAAAAAAAAAAAAGTTGGGGGCCACTACTGTAGAATATATGTATCCATATTTCTGCCTTTTAGAAACACTTGAACATTCTCTAGTAGGTAAGAGAACTTCAAGCTGGTTTAGTTCTGTAACAGGTTTCCATTTGTTCATGTTAATAATAAATCTTCCACATCCTCCAGATACCTGTGGAATACCACAGGTATCAGTGCTAGGACCACATCTCTTTACAATATATATGCTCCAAATTGGTAGAATAATTAGATGCTTGGTATTAACTTTCACTGCTATGCTGATGATCCTCAGTTATATAATTCCATTAATCCTGATGATACTAAACCTTTATATAGACTACAGGCATGCATTAAAGACAGAATCTAGATAACTTTCTGCTTCTGAATGCAGGCTAAATAGAATTTATTGTGTTTTAGACCAGTCTCTGAAAAATTATTGGATTAGTCAGTGAATTTATTTGAATTTAATTAAATTGCTCAGAAATTATAAACTAAAACAACTTGGTGTTACCTAGACTTGTCACCTTAATCCCATATCAAAGAGATTTCCTCCTTTCATCTCCAGAATATTGCAAAGATCAGAAAATATATTGCCCAGGGTTGATGCTGAGAAGCTAGTCCATATACATGTTCCCTCAAGGCTAGACTATTGTAATTATTTACTATCAAGAAGTCTACAAATTGTAGTTTAAAGCCTCCAGCTGATCCAAAATGCAACAGCCAGTAGTTGTAGTAGTAGTAGCAGTAGTAGTAGAGTTCTGATGAAAATTCAAAAGCAGATCATATTTCTTCTATCCTAGCTTCTCTTCATGGGCTTTCTGTTTAATCCAGAATAGAATTCAAACTCCTCTTCTCCTATAAGCCTTAAATGGCCATGCTCCTTCTTATATCAGGGATCGGGTCATTCCTTATTTTCCTAACAGAGCACTTTGCTTACAAGCTGCAGGTTTACTAGTGGTTCCAAGAGTGTCTTAAAGTAGAATGGAAAGATCATCCAAAATAACCAGTTTTAGTCTATGAGACTTCCTTCTCTATTCTTACATTCTCCAGAATTTGCTACTTCAACCCCTAACTTTATGTTCTTTCTGCTTTTTTTCCATCTTAGTAGCTTCATCTGGTTTGTTCCTGTTTGGCTGTCACGTCAACATGGAGATACAGTACATATCAGCTGGGCTGCTGCCACCAACACCTTAGATTGTAAACTATAGAGTTATACCTGTTTTTCAGTGCTTAGTCCTTTATCTCTCCTAGACATCACTATGGGCTCAGCATTTACTCTAACAGTATGAGCTCTTTCATCCCTTGTCAGTGAAAACTCTCACAGACAGAGCCCCGTGTTTACTATTTCCTTTTCTGTCATAAACTACAATCATTCCAAATATCTGTTTTGGATATTTATGTTTTCATCACAGCTTCTAAACCTCTCTCAATGTCTACAGCAGCTCATTCAAAGCAGATTCGAGAAGTTTAATTCTAACTTTGGGACAGTGTTGGAGAATGCATAATGCAAGCGGAGAGAGATCTGGTGCCGTTTCGGCAGCACAGCACATTGACTACTTTGGTGGTTTGCTTTGTCACAAGTTATGCATGCTTTCTGTATTTGTGTTGGATCGAGGCAAGTTTGTATTCATACCTAAAATGGACTGCACCTTTTCAAAACTAGAATAGAAAAATTGAGCATCTATTGAGTTATCTGTACAGGTTCTTTGGACTTTAATCACACCTACATAAAAGGTCCATACCAAGGGGAAGTGAACATTGGTCCAAAAACACCGAATGCGGCAGGTATGAATTTACCCATTAACTCTCTACAAGTCTTCCAAGCTACCCCTTTCAATTTTTCACTTTAAGATCTCTTTAAATGTTTAAGGTGTTTCGTGAATAACTTATTCTTAGTGAATTAATTCTAGATTTATTTTATAATATGACATCAGTAACATTTACTTTAAGTTAAGATTCTTAATAAATGTTGGCCCTGATCTTGTCTCCCGTTTGATAAACTGCAACAAATTGAAATGTATTTAATTTGCTTGGAAACTGTATTTTAACTGCCTTAAGAGCTATTAATTTGTGAATTTGCTCTATATACAGTAGATAACCTGAATTTAAAATGACTTTTCTAAGGCTCTTCTTACTGTGATAAGCCAGAGGAAGTACATCTTTCTATGAACTCTCTGTACTTATCTATGAGATGCTACAGCTATTTATGACAATTAAGAATGAGAATACTTTAATGATAACATGGCACTGTATGCCATACAGGGTAATTGCTTTACTGCCAGTTGGTAGTGTAGCTAAAACCTGATTTGCTTAAGGCAGCAGAAGAATAGATAAAATACAGTGCGTAAAGTCATTTGAGACACAAAATGAATTTCCAATAAAAAAATGTGTTCCTTTTTTTTCAATTGTCATCCAGGATTTAATGTTAATTTTTTAAGTTAGAAGACTCTGGGTCAGCCCTGGAGTTCTGCATTTTACTTTATAGGGCTGCACTCCAAGTATACCAGTGAAACAATTACATTACAAATGTTTCGCACATTTTTCTCCACTTTTCTGTTATCAGACAAGGGTGTCATTACATCCTCCCCTTCCTGGCAGATGAGCAATTTTGGTTGAAAACCTGATGCCGCTCTACCATGCAGCAGAACAGAATGGGTTCTATTTAGCTGATAACTAAATGAGCTTGTTGGGTGTTTTGATTTACAAACAGAACCACATAAGCTAGATTTTGCATCCCAAAACTTTAAAATAATTTGGTATTTTTCTGTATGAACATCTTTTGAATTGGCTTGGGCAGTCCTTCACATTTTTGGAAAATCCCTTAAAAGTACTGAAGAAAAAAAGTTCACTTTCATTCATCCAGAACTTCATCTTAGTGACAATCGGATTTTTCTATACTTCCTTGTAAATCTACCCACACAGAAAGCAACAAGGCTGGTTATTGGGCAGTGACAGACCAGGGCTGTGCTGGAGGTAAGGGAGGGTGATGAACAGTCCTTGTAGAACCAAATTAAAATGTCAACCAGTGCCTGATTGGTTTACGTTTCACGATTTCATAGAAAAGTCCAGCTCGTTTTAACTTCAGCGAGGATGTTATCAAATAATCTCATGGAACAGATATTAATCTGATAAACCATCTTTCAACACTTAATCATAAGTCTGTTATTTGTCTGCAGCTCTGATAATAAACAGATGCTGTTTTTTACAACCAGGCTCAGCTTATTAACGTATCAAAAAATAATTTTAAATAATACTTCTGTTATATTTCCCACATGACAGATTACTTGAATAGGAGGTAGAGGGCAGAAGCAAAAAGAAGAGAGAGATTAAGTAAATTCAAGCCATCTCTCCCACCAGTTATTGCATCATAGACATCTTTGATTAACAACATTATACCAGAATATTGGAAATTCGGTATCTTTAACTTTTGCCTGTATCAGGGAAAATGGCTGCAGGATCACATCTTCCACTCCAGTAACTCTCTGTCAGGCTTTCTGACCATATAAGCTGACAGAGATTTTTACTTTGGCAACCAATTACCTTCCACCATAACCTGTTGCAACACCGAATATCATTTAATTAGCTAAGCTGTTGCTAAGCTATAAACAAAACACTCCAGAGCATTTGTGGAAATATCTGGTGATTTAAATCGTCCATCATTTTCTGCACTTCTGTTATAACACTTACAATGTCATAACACATAGCCCTACCATAGAAAATAAAACTCTGAACTTGGTTCAGGCTATTATCAAGAACTAACTACAAATCTGATCTAAATCTTATATTTTGTGCTTAGAATATAATTCCCCTTTTCAGAGACAATAAGAAGAAAAAAAATGCTAATCTGAAGCTGAAAAAGCCCTGCAGAGTTGTTTATAGGCTTCTGCCAGGGATTCAATATGCCAAGTCTTTTAAAAGGATATCATTGCCTTGAGTAAATGTGTGACTGGCTACATAAACTTCAAAGTAGATAACAAGTACTCCTCACTAGAATACTGAGATGCTTTCCCAGTAAAAAATCACAGATCCAAGGTGAAATAGATAAACTTCGAAAAAGAGCCTTAAAGAAGGGAGATAGTGAATTATTCCGAAAAATACAGAAGCAACTAAGAGTCAAGGTATTCCATATATGGAATGGAGACCAAGCTTCTGCAAAACAGTATAAGAGATGTGTGATCAGGATTAGAAGACTTCATGCTTATAGCTGGAAGATTGAAACCTGGAAAAAGCCAATAAACTGCACACATTGTTTAGTAGGTTCCGTTCTGGAACAGGGTATACATCCTTCTATTTTATAGTCAAGCAAACTTTCAAAGTCCTTTGACTCAAAACTTCTCTGTCCCACCTTAAATGTTCCATCTTCCTTCTCAGCCACAGCCCCTTTTGTTTTTATATGTTTGTTTCTTAGGGAATAAGACAATTGTAAAGCTTACTTTAGTTCCCCTACCACATATCCCTAGAAGTCATGAGAATGGGACATATGTGTCACCATATCTGTGATATTCTACAGCAATTCTGAAATTTTAGCCTTGATTCAGGATACAGTTCCAGTATTCTGAAAGACCTCTTGTATTGTTTCAGTAGCAAATAAAACTTAGTTCTCAATGACTATACAACTGTTGCCCTGACATCTCTAATCTTGTAGGTCCTAGAAAGATGCCCATTGGCTCAACTGAAAAACCAAACTAACACCTATCAGGACCCCCTACAATTTACTTATTATTGTGAAGTTGAAGGTACTATCATACACCTGCTTCAACATACCCACTCTCATTTGGACAAGGCAAAGAAAAACCTTTAAGAATCCTGTTATCTAATTTCTAGAACATATTTAACAGAATTCAGCCTGATTAACTATTTTGAAAACTTTAGGAGATTCAAGTGGAGGCAACAATATTGCCTGGATCAGAGGCTACCTAACAAACGTTTTTTGTGATTAAATAGTAAAAGGTTTAGACTTAGATTCAACTTTATTTACAGCCCTTGGGATTACTCCTTCAGGAAAATTCTGGTTCCAGTAGCTTATATAGAGTACGAAGAGTTAAAGCAAGATGCCTTTAAAGATAAAAATAACACAGACAATATAAAAAGAGTGTATACAGTACCAAAAAAGCATAAACGAAAAAAGTTGTAATGTTCTGAAATATGTTTCCCTTAGATTTAAACACATCTGCACAGTAGAGAGCTAAGGGAAGAATACAAAATAGTTGACTTGGGTTATTGCACTTGCACTGCAGAATTGTACTTACCATATAAATAAGTGAAAGTTAAACAGACATCGGCTTGGATTATTACCTTATAAATAAGTTATAAAAATACACAGGCTACAAAGTAGTTGGCATTTTAGGTAAGTAGTTGGTAGTTACCGCACAGTGAGAGAGAAAAATATTGCACGAGTGACTATGGGTAATGTTTTGCATAAGATGTCCAAGGACGGGTGTGCTGACCCTTGTCCCTCTTCCTATCACCTCCTCCTTTCCCCAAGTAAGGAGTTGTACTGCTTGATGGCTTGGGGAACAAAGGAGTTCAGCAATTTATTGGTCCTGCATTTGGGGAGGAGCAATCTCTCACCTATCAGGCTCCTCTGAGTGGTAAAGACAGTGTGCAAAGGGTGGCTGGCATTGTTCACAATGTTTAGTAGTTTGTTAAGTGCCCTCGTCTCTACCACCGTCCCCAGAGGTTCCATCTTCTTGCCAGTCATAGAGCCGGCTCGCCTTACCAGTTTTTCCAAGTCTGGAGTTGTCCTTCTTGGATGTGCTGCTCCCCGAGCACACCATGGTGTAGAAGAGGACACTGGCAACCACAGACTGGTAGAATATCTCCAATAACTTATTACAGATGTTGAACAACCTCAGTCTCCTCAGGAAGTACATCCTGCTCTGCGTCTTCCAATGCAGGTGGTTGCCACATCCCCAGGTATTTGTATGACTCCACAGCCTCCGCTATAGCCCCCTCCAGTAGTACCGGCTTAGTCTTTGGTCGGTTCAGCTCCTTCCTCTTGGAGATGTTGAGCTGCAGGTAGTTGGAGAGGCACCGGGTTGCAAAGTCACCCACCAGACTCCTGTACTCTTGTCCCCGATACACCCGACAATGGCTGTGTCATCTACGTAAGTATTTATGGGTCACAGCTTAGAATTGTAACAGAAATCCGAGGTCTTTAAGATGAAGAGGAAAGGGGCCAGCACTGTGCCCAGGGGGGCTCCAGTGCTGCTGACCACAGTTTCCGAGATGGTGTCTTTCAGCCTGACATACTGTGGCCTGTCTGTGAGGTAGCTGGAGATCCATGCCACCAGGCAGGGGTCGACTCCCATTCTATTTATTTTGTCTCGAAACAGGGAGGGCTGGATGGTGTTGAATGCATTCCCTTATCCAGGTGGGAGTGGACTCGGTGTAGTAGGTAGATGATGTGTCCTCCACTCCTACACCTGGCTGATATGCAAACTGCAGGCGGTCCAGGGCTTCTTGTACTTGAGGTCTGAAGAGATATAGGATGATCCCCTCCATTGTCCTCATCAGATGTGAAGTGAGTGCCACAGGCCCAAAATCATTCAGCTCTCTGGGCCGGGTCTTTTTAGGAACTGGTGTCATGCAGGATTTCTTCCATAGGGTAGGCACTCTTCCTAGCTGCAGGCTAAGGTTGAAGACCCATTGTACTGGTTCCTCGAGTTCAGTAGAACACATTTTCAGTAGCCGTGGACACAACTTGTCTAGGCATGCTGCTTTCTTGTGTAGAAGTCTCCTCAGCTGTTCCCTGACCTGGTCTGTGGTGATGTGAGGCAGAAAAGGTATTGATATGGGTTGGGCTTCAGGAGCAGAGTAGGATGGCGGTGCTGTGATAGCTAAGGTGGGGGGACAGGTGAAGGCTGGGGGTGGAGGTGCTGTTTCTGAGAGGAGGTGAATTGTGGGGGGAGGGGTAGATTGCTGTAGCAGCAAGGTAGGGTTCACAGGCTTTTCAAACCTGCTGAAGAACTTCTCCATTTTATTTGCCCTCTCCATTGTCCCTTCAACTGCCCTGGTATTTGTGTTGTGGCTTATGATGCATCTCACACCTTCCCAGATGGCTCTTATCGACTCTTATCCAAGTAGTCAGAAACACAGAGGACCACTCAGGGATTGTTTTCTCTGTATCCCTTTTTTCTGGGCTTTATACATTAGCCCAACAGGAGCTGCCTACAAGTCCTCAAACTCAACGCTATTTCTGACATTTTGAGAGCTTCCTGGATGGGAAGCGAAACGTCTTTAAACTTAGAAACAAAGTCCAGTGGATTGTTGTTGTTTTTTGTTTTGGAATGAGTATGACCTAGATGGCTGAGAATTTTCCCAAGCAAAATGAGGGTTATTTCAGGAATAAAAGAATAGATCCAACACTATCACCAACATGGAAGAAAAGGTGAAGGTGGTGGAGTATAGATACCTTGGTATGCACCTGAACAACAGACTGGACTGGAGATGCAATTGTGAAGCCATCTACAAGAAGAGGCAAAGCAGCCTGAGTTTCTTGAGGAATTTGAGGTCCTTCAGTGTGTTCATGTTTAAAAAAAAACACTCAAGGACACAGTGCATCTTCTATAAGACTATTGTGGAGTGTATGATTGCATCTGCTATGATCTATTGGCTAGCAGCATCAAAGCCGTTGACTTGAACTGGCTAATAAAGAAGGCAGGCTTTGTTCTGGAATTGTTTTTTTAGAAAATCTGGATATTATTTAGGAATTAATTCTACATAACATGAAGAACATTACAAACCACTCTAAGCATGCTTATATTCAAACTGTCAAGCATCAACAAAAGGTCTTCATGCAAAGGCATATCCACTGTAAGACAGACTGCTACAAGAAATCCTTTCTTTTCTTCTTTTTAACTTGAAAAAGTCCTTAAAACACAAGTTAAAACAATATTATTTTTCTTTATTTCAGTTAAGTATTGTATTTTTGTTTGTATCAAATAATAATAAACCTGGAATTTGCAAAACTGTCTCCAAAGAAAAGCACAGAGGCAAATGGCTTTCTTGTGTTATGAACTAGGTATAAAAGATCAAGTATGTTGAACTAGGTCTGAAGATAAAGTGTGTTGCTCAGTAATCTTCCTTAGACTTTAATGAATTTAATTAACAGCTTTTTCACTCCACCATTAATTGAATGCCTAAAATGTTAAATCCTTTTTTTAAATATAAACAAGGAGAGGCAGAGAGAAGATAGGATAGCAATGTGAGTTAGAAAAAAGTGTTTGTTTGTTTTTTCCCAAAAAGCTGGACTGCTTTTTTAAACATATTGAAGTATGTCTTTCCCTGTATGAACACATTTCAGATTAAAAAATAGCCTTATGTTCTGTAGTGCAGACAGCATTAAGAGTCTTCCTATTAATTTAATACCTAAAGACTTGAAGTATTAGATGAAAATAAGACTACATCATATAAGTGGAAGTTTATGTTATATGAGTATTTGTGTTTTTATTTATGCATATGTCAGTTATTGTTTGTAGAGATAAGAATAAAAACACTAAGGTTGAATCAAAGCAAATGGAAAAACTAAAAAAGAAAATGCAGCTCATCATATTTACAAGAGGATATTAATTACAATAATTAAAAAAAATAACGTCTGAGACATCAACATAGTAGTATCTTCTTTTTAGCAATATATACTGTAACTAATAAACAAGTACAGTATTGTCTCATGTTTTTTCAAGAACAATACATTAACAAAGTTAAATTGTTAATGTCAGAGATCAGAAAAGAATTGGCAGTCTGGTTTAAGATCAAATAAACATAACCGTAGCTTTGAACATGTTAAGCAAATTTTGTCTAAATATTAAACCAATACCCAGTTGTGCAAAGCATACTAACATAAATGGCCAGTGAAGTGTTTACATTTCTTATCTCTGCTCCATTTCACTGAAACACTTTTATAGTCAACTTAGTTTTGGTTTGTTTTCTGTTTAAAACAGATCAAATAGATCTGAAATAAAAATTTTCTGTCAGTGAAGTTTTGTCAGTTTTACCTTCAGCACTAACTGTCAGGAATCCAGTTTTTGTGTTTCTTTTCCTCCTCCACCAGGTGGTGCCCCGTCCTCATTGGGTTTCCCTGCACACCTGCAGCTCATTGCCTAATTACCTGCGGAGTGCTCTTAAGCTGCTGACTGCCACTACCTCGACGCCAGAGTGTTTGCCAATACAGGGTACTCTAGCCATGCTTAGTTTAGCAGAGTCTAACCTGAGTCTTTGTTTTGCCAATACAGGGTACTCTACCCATGCTTAGTTTAGCAGAGTCTAACCTGAGTCTTTATTTTGCCAATACTGGGTACTCTAGCCATGCTTAGTTTAGCAGAGTCTAACCTGAGTTTTTGTTTGCCAGTTTTGGGAACTCTAGTCAAGCTGAGTTTTGCTGAGTCAAACTGAATTTTTGTCAACCTGAGTCTTAACTTTGTTTTTGCCTCTCGGCAGGAAGTCATCCTGCACACAGGATTTGTTCGGACCTTCTTTCTTTGGAAAGATCAACTGAGCTTCTAACTGAGCTGGGGTTCCAAACAGGAAGTTTGGATCCACTTTTCCCAAGAGGTCGTTTGAACTTCTCACCGAGCAAAGGTTTCATCTGCACCACAGCCCGTTCAAGTACCGCAGGAAATCTAAGTTGCAGTCAGCTTCTCCATTCACCAAGGAACAACCGCAGTCTGAGTAACCCTGTCCGCCCAACACCAAATAAGACTATCTCTGAAACATTCCACACAGTTTGGATTCCATAAAGGACACCTTTTTCTGGAGAAGTGAGTCTGCAACCTATTCCTCCAATTCAAGCCTAAGGAAGGAAGGCCCAGCAGAAATGTTGGGTAAACATGAACATTTTTGTTATGTTAGCTAGAAGTTGTTAAAGCAGGGGAAAGAAAAGAAAAACAATCAATCAAAGCAAACACGAAATTCTAATTTTTCATCTCTACTCTTCATTTTTTTAGGGTAACTATGCTACCACTTACTGTTTGTTAAAATAAAAATATGGAAAGTACTGACGGCATAGTTTTCAATATTACTGTTATGACCAATAACCCTTTTCCTAACAAATTCCAGGAATGTTCCTCTGTTTCAGGGACACACTTAATAATGACCGTTATTGCTACCACTGTAACATTCCCAACAAGTAGCATATAGCCAAGGCTCCCCCTCCATAAAAAGATGCACCAATGGCAACAGGATGGAATGATACTTCTTTTCAGTATAAAAAGTAACCAACTGGTAAGAGAAGATATATCACACACGGCTAATAAAAACATGCATGATCATAGTTTTCTATGATCATGCATCGTCCAAGTCTTCCTTAATGATTTTTTTTTTTTTTTTTTGCACAACGAAGATTTAAAACAGCTGTTGGTCCCAGTATAAGCTAAATGTTTGGTACTGTATACCCTGGACAAATGGACATGCAACCATAAAAAAGAAACACACTCACACCAAAGTCATGTTTTTGGATTGTGGGAAGAAGTGGGAATACCCAGGCAATGTTCCCAGGACTATTTCCTGGATGTCAACTTCTTATTTCTCTTGAATGTTGAACAATCTTCATGTCAAGCTTCCACTGAATAAATTCACTACTGCCACAATCGCATTAACAACAAAATACACTAAGACAAGACAAGATAGATAGATAGAGCAAGCATATATCTATATCTGGCAGTACACTCAGGTCCATGTATCCTAATGAAGTCTGACATCAATGCACATAGCAGATGTCAGTGAGTCACAAAGTAGCATAGATCACACTGAAAGCATGTAGAGAACTTGGGAAATATGTTATGTAAGAGTTTTCATAAATTAATAATAATTGACTTTCAGAGCAAAGATTAGGTCCTACTAGTGATACGACTGCAGTCTTATTTTAATAATACAGTCTGCAGGACCTATATTATGCATATATAATAATGTTTATATAACATGAACAACTTCAGTTTAAAAACAATCATTTCATCTATCAGACCATTAAGATTAACTGGAGAAATATGTTGTCTCATTTGCAGTAGTAGTCACTGATTGTTTATACTCAATAGGTATCAAGATCTCAACTGAAATATCTTAGCTGGAAATGGAAAGAATGCAGTGTTTTCTCAAGCACATTGGGGCATTAATTGGGTATACAATTAGAAATTATCAGATCTCACAAAGGAAAGGTGAGACAATGAGCCCTGTCTTTGGATTAACGTGCTGAAAACTGATTTATCTGTCTCCATTTTCCACTCTTGATGCAATACAAGAGGAAACGATGGGAGGAGGGGGGGTAGACATCAGCTGTTTTTAATCTCAACTCAATGGAATGGACTTCCCAAAGGAACACAGCTTTTATCCTATACAAAAAAAAAAATCACCTACACCTTAAGCACAGTAAAAACTGCAATGAAAACCATTGAGGTTTATTCTGTGCTGTCTTAGACCTCAGTGTGCTTTAATCTGGTGTTCTCTGTGTGGTTGTCTGCCATTTTGAAATTCTTCCTATTTCAGATCAAAACACATGCTCTAAATTATACCCAAGCTGTCAAATAAAACCCACAGTTTTCCAATATATCACCTGAGGCTTAATCCTACACAAGTTTATTAAGGAAGCTTTGACTCCTGAAATAGACTTGATCCTTGAAGAGAGATTATGTAGCTTTAGCTTCCTCCAACTTAGCCACTATGCTATTTCTAACCAGAGACATACTGAGAGGGAATCTGAACGAAGCATCTAACGGCAGGGTTCTGTCTAATAATAAATAGGGGGGGAAATATACAACATCTTCTATGGGGTGTGTGGGTATTTGTTCTTATCTGTATAAATAATTTGATATAAGTGTTGTTGTGTTTTAAAATAATTTAATTTAGAGTCACGGGTGAAACAGGCATTTATTCGGGTGTATAGCCTATTTCTTATCAAATGTAGAAAAAAAAATCTAAAAATAGCTGGGTGGTATTAGATGGGAGGACGCTTCGCATCGCTTTGTGCAATTACAACAGAATAACAAATATGCTGTCTCGCAGAGCTGACACATATTTACAGTATGAAAGGAAATATGGATATTTATTGCTTACCTTTGAGAGAGACTAAAAACAATAAAAACCCATAGCATCCGCTTCAGTGGGAGGGAAGGTTTCGCCATTGCTATTGAGCACCTGAATATTGACTTCGGTGAAGCCGTCATCATCATCTTCGTTTCCTTTTTTCTGCAGATGGACATGTCCGTCTTACTGTGTTTCCTCTTTAAGATACATTACGCACGCCGGCAGTAAAGGCTCAGCGATTCTTCACCTTAGACAGACAGACCGACGGACTGACGTGAGTCGAAGTGCGATCAGGCAGAGCTGAATTAATGAAAGTCAGAAAGCTCGATATTAAACAGCTCGCCTGTGTCCTGTTCGATAGTCAGGAAGATGCCTAAAATACCTTCCAAAGATGACTAAGGTTCCAGTATTAAAACACTCATGCAACGAGCGTTTGAGAAGAAAAGCTTTAAAACCTCAGAGTGAATGCAGATTAACGCTGAGGTTGGAAAGGAACCGATGCACGTTGCTGCAGCACAGATACACATGCGCGGTCTTACAAAGCGGAAGTGTATCTAGCTGAAATATATATATATATATATATATATATATATATATATATATATATATATACACACCGTTATATATATATATATATAAGTAAAGTGTACAGAGTTTAACAAAGCATTGCTACTCAGTGACTTTTCTTTCCAGATCAGCACCATGGACAGCTCATGACGCGACATTTCAGCTCTTACTGTATCTACCCCGAAAGCTTATTTACAACTTTATTGGCGCGTTAGTGGTGATGAATGAGCATCCCAAGCGCTTATGTGGGAATACGGAAGAGCTTTGAAAACAATTGCCCAACAAAAGATGTACAGTAGGAGTGCAATTCTCCATAAACCCCCGAGTTTCAATATGATGACCACCGGTTGTCTCAGTGAATAAAACAAACGGGAAACGGTTTAAAAGTGATAAGGAAACAAATATATAAGTCCCCACCCCACAGCCACCACAATCACCATTCCCTGTTCTTAGCAGCTAATGTGGGGCGAAATTATCATTAAACTTAGAAAGGAGTAAACAAATAATGCTTTGAACTCCTACAAGTGTAGACAAATATTTCTACATGTAATTATTGAATTTAATTGAAAATTTAAGTTTTGAAATTTATCTGGAGCTCACCTTCACTAAACAAAATACACAAACCCAGAAGTAGCTTTTCCAGGGTTGGAAGCAGCTTTGTTTACTTAAGATGGAATTGGAAAATGCAGTGAGAGAAGAACTGCTCTTTAGAACAGATCGTTACTGCGTTGTACTGTACATGCCAAAATTTTCTTGAGTTCAACAAACTTATAATAGACTTGCTGTATCTGCCTGCACAAATTTTCCTTGAGAGGCCGAGTGAATTGGTGCTCATTAAAACTCAAACCTATACTGGGAGTCAAGGTTCTTGTGGTCACACTTGTTTCATTATTCTTTTTCAATGTCATCACTAGTCTTATCCACAACAGATGCTATCACCTCCCCTCGGCCCTTCCTTATGTTCTCATCCACCAAAGACCACTATCAAGAAAAGCATTCTAAAATAACTTTACATAATTTACATGTCTTACTAATGCACTCCTTCTACATAGATTTAACATCAGTTTCACTTGGTTGTTTTGCCAAATATTAGACCATGTCACCTTCCACTTTCTGTCCTGATTTTTTTCTCTCATTTTTTTTCCCACCCTCACAGATGAAAGAGGTTATTGTTGTTAAAAGGTGTTTTTTTTTTTTTTGATATTCAGCTGAAAAACCCAAATCAACATGAAGTCATGAATTTTGGTAATTTCCTTGTCGGACTTCAGTTATTGACTGGTATCTGATTTGACTTATGAGATACAAAATAACAGCATTGCAGTTTTATATCTGAGTGATGTGAAACCAGCTCCCATTTATATTTAAGAGTATTACTCACAACTTGTACAACTATCTGCTTCATGATTCACTATGTAACCATTATTACTGTCAATATAACCACAAACAACTTCCTCTGTTAGATTGAATGTTTTTTTCTTGCTTTTATTTTTTTGTTTGTTTGTTTTCTGTCATAATTTGTTATATTTCAAATACTGACCAGTGTGACCTGTCATTTTATCCATAGTAGCTTTAGGTAAACTGAGTATTTAAAAGTGCTTTTAATATACTGGCAAAATTTAAATTTCCTTAACTATAAGACATCTTTGTTCTCTAATAATTGAACGCGATCAATAAAAGCTTCAAACACACATAGACAACTTTACTTAAAAAAAAAAAACAAAAGGCCTCATCTTTCCCTCTATGCCCTCTGCTTTTATTATATGCAAAATCCCTAATTCCGAGTAAAT
>NW_015150489.1:709558-722257 GCF_000732505.1 Cyprinodon variegatus
AGCAGTAGTGCAAGTTCTATAAAATGTATCTGTATTCAAAACATTTTAACTATGAAAGTGTAATGCTGTGTTATTTGGTTTTCTACATGACAAAGAATCTAATGAACTTTTGCCATATTTAAACTTACAAACACAGTCATAGCAACTTACTTAAAAAAAAAAAAAAAGGCCTCATCTTTCCCTCTATTCTCTCTGCTTTTATTATATGCAAAATCCCTAATTCAGAGTAAATTAAAGAAAAAATACTTTCTCCAAGTACATAGTAAAATAAAGAAATATCAAGTCCCTCAAATGTTATAGCTGCTGTGAACCCCAAATGCTACATAGCTATACAAGCAGGGCAAAGGATGTGAGCTATATAAAAAGCGCAGAAATATGTTAGTTAAGCTTAAGGTTAAAAAAAATAGTATTGTAAGGACAACCATAGATTCAGCTGTAGAAAATTTAGCTTCCTAAGCCAGAATTAATCTTGGTAGATGAAGATCTAGACAAAACTTTCCCACTTTTATAAAATTCTGTCTTGCACAGTGACAAAGGTCTGATTAGATTCCTTTATTCAGTGGTCACAGAAAAAAAAAACACAATTAAAACACACTAATTAAAACATTAATTAAAACATCATGACATATACACGGTTCCAAAATCCCAGTTACAATTTTTAAAAGGTAACTACATAGTTTTAATAAAACACAGACAGTAATCTAACAACTACAGCTTATATAACAATAACCAAACCAAACAATTTGTCTAAGTGAGAGCAAGTGCAAAATATATTTCGGTTTCTGTTTATAAACCAACTGATCACATGAAAGGAAGTAAAGAGTTTCCCTTAAAAGACTTGTATCTGTTCTAACAAACATAATCAGCTGTGATCTCATCTCTGTTGGCAACCATTGTCTCTGCACACAAAATCATGTGTGGTTGACCAGGAACAATATCTTGTGTCATCTTTAAATAACAGTTGAGGGAGGTATTGTCCTTTTTAATGGCAATGGTGAATGCACAGATGCCCAGTCCCCCCATCATTCCAACTTTACAACCCACACACATAACACTGCAGCCTTACTCTGTTGGCATCAAGCTGTGGGAGCAGAATGATCTCTCGTATTGGCTATTGGATATGAAAAACAGTCTGGCATTCAATCCAAAGAGATGAAATATCAGGAGCAAAATGTTAATATGGATACCGAAAGTGCACCGCACACTCTGGGAAATTTAAACGTACTATTGAACTATTGAATTGGAATAAAATAGAGATACAAAATAAATTGAAATTATTCAAAAATAATGTTGGTTAAGGAATTTGGTCCATTTATTAAACCTGGCCAATAAATAAAACTTTTGGAGGCAAACATGAGAAAGGTCTTTCTTGTCTTTTGTTGCTATAAGTCACCCTGTCATAAGCAGTAGTGCAAGTTCTATAAAATGTATCTGTATTCAAAACATTTTAACTATGAAAGTGTAATGCTGTGTTATTTGGTTTTCTACATGACAAAGAATCTAATGAACTTTTGCCATATTTAAACTTACAAACACAGTCATAGCAACTTACTTAAAAAAAAAAAAAAAAAAAAGCAAATTATGGGTGGGATAAGAATTTGACCCACATGGGAACCGTTCTAAGAAAATATGTAGACTACTTTAGTTTTCATGTGTTTTAATATATCTTTAAATTACGGTAATACATTTAATTTATGTACAACAAAGAAATGTCCAATTAAAAGTCTGATTCAAAAAGTAATATACAATATGTTTATATAGGACAATATTAAACAGCTCAATATTCCATTAAATTCTGAAAAGCAAAATTATTATATTATTGAGTATCCAATTATATGATGAAGTATACCATCTTAAAGGGTTAAACAGAATACTCAAATATCATTTTATATTATATATTTTAAAAATACATTTAATTATATAAACTCTCTATATTTATTTATAAAATAAATCTGATGAATAATTTTTGGGTATCATAATCTGAATTGTTTGGGAATCCCTGTTTCCTGGTTTTATCCTCAGGATTATTTTGCAACTCAAAGGTCAACATTAACAGACTCAACAGTTCACAAGCTTTTAAAGGTTTTTGTCCTAGGCTATCTAGCTAGATTGATCAACTTGGACCAGTTTAACTGTCTCATCTGAAGAAAAGCTCCCTAACCTACATGGTTTACCAGGTGTGGTCAGATCACTGTGCACTGATGTTTTCATCAATATGTCTATCCATCTATCCTGCTGTCCATCTTGTCCTGCTTAATCAGTCAGGATCAGCGCTGGTGCCTGTCTCCACCAGTCCATGGGCAAAAGGCAGGGTACACCCTGGACAGGTCGCCAATCCATCACATACTGACGTTTCCCCAACATAGCAAATCCCAGTTTGGCCAAAAAAAAAGTATTGGTCTCATCTTACCAAAGCTCTTTCTTCCTACATATGTAAGCTGTTCCCTACATTACTTTTTGCCAAACTGTAAAAAAAGAAAGAAAATAAAAAGAGGATGGCTTCCATCTTGCAACTTTGGTTTGATTTTATTTATGGAGTGCAATACTAATAGTTTTCCTTTGGGCGGATTCTCCTTTCTCAGCCTCACACCTCTGCAGTGCCTTTAAAGATGACCTAAGGCTGTTGGCTGCTTATCTGATTAATGCTCATCCTGCCCAGCACAGATGTTTATATTGATGACCAGGTTTTCTTATATATAGATGATTTTGGATATCTTTTTATAAATTAACTCTAAACTACAGTAGCAAGCTCTAAACTTATCGAGAATTTATTTGACCTGTCTGATGTGTTCATTTATCTTTAATGTTGCATTTATACAGAAGACTAACTACACATAAATGAACTATTTACTAATGAAGTGACTTCAAAGTTTGCATTTTGTGAAACGTTTAATGTTATCAGGGATATTTGGGAAAAAAATGTTTAACCCTATCTTAGAGGGAGTGCCAAGCAGCCCTGCAGAGGAAACTCGTTTCAGCATCTTATAACTGGCATTTCACTCTTTCGGTCATAATACAGATTTAATTTGGCCAAATGTATTAGTGCTCAAAACTCCAAAAGTGTCATTGTTTTGGTTATTTTTAAGTTTTCTTTTTGAGTTCTCATTTGTGTTATTTCCATATTGTGATTTCTAGTTGTTTTTGGTTGTATTAAGCTCTTATGTATTCGATGTTTACCATCTGTTGCCCTCTTGTGTCAGTCTCCTTTTCCTTGCTCCCTTTTAGATTCTTCTGTCCACACCTGCTCCTCTTCTGCTAATTACTCCTTCCATTGTTTCTGTTTCTGATATATACACCTCCTGTTCAGTTGATTTTTGTTGTTTCCTCATCATTTCTTGATCCTCGTGTGTATTTTCAGTGAGGGCTTCTAGTCTTTGGTTTCTTGTATTTTTTTATTTGCCTCAGTAGTTGCCAATTATTAGATCTGCAAGAAATCATTTCAGCTTCCATCTCTACATTGGGGTTCTCTAAAAACCTCCACCCAACCTGATTAACCACAACAGACCGGTACAGTGCACACTTCACAGCAGACGCCGTACCAATCTGCCTATCAATCTCCCACTCCATCTTCCCCTCATTCGTGAACAAGACCCCCAAGATACTTAAACTCCTCCACTAGGGGCAGTACATCCTCCCCAACCCAGAAAAGGTACCCTTTTCCGGCTCAAGACCATGGTCTCGGATTTGGAGGCACTGATCCTCATTTCGGCTGCTTCACACTCAGCTGCAAAACGCTTGAGTGAGAGCTGTAGGTCACGGCCTGATGAAGCCAATAGAACCACATCATCTGTGAATAACAGAGATGCAATCCTAAGGCCACCAAAACAGATCCCTTTTACCTTCTAATATGCTTTATTTTCTTTTCTACTGACTAAGTAATAAAAACAATAAAATAATTTTGTTTGGTCTAATGTAACTCTTTTCTGGTAGCTATTGCGTTAAGGCTCAATAAGTCATTTGTTTTATTTTTAGAAAAGACACACATAAACGCGTTTACATTCCTCCTAAGAGCTTTCCACATTGTTTTCTAGATTGCTGATTTGTGAGGCCCATGACTCACAGCTCTACTATGATGTTTAGAAAGATCTTAGTGGTGATTTCATTTTCTATTAATGTAATTTTTGGAACGCTTACAGTGAAGCAGTTTGATCTCTACTTCTAAAGATAGATGGACACAAATTTTAAGGTTTAGCTCTGGTTTGATTTCTGAGACTGTTATGATTGTTTTAGGGTAAAATATTAAACAAAACACAAATCATAAAAGATTCCAAAAATTCCTGAAGCAGCAAGGTTGGACAAAAAAACGGAGATGTAATTTCTGTTATATGCAGAAAAACAAAAGGGAAGAAGGACATCTAATTTGTGAAGTCTTTTAGAATATTTCTTTTTTCAATTCAATTCGGTTTTAATTAAATTCAATTCACAACACACAACCTCTAAAGGCACTTTACAGAAACAATTTAACCAGATCATATAGTCAAATTGATTCAAAGTTTTTTTTATTTAAGGAAAACCAGTTGATTGCATCAAATCATTTACTCAAAGGCAATCCCTTACACCAAGCATGCTTGATGAGCAGCAGTGGAGAGGAAAATCTCCCTTTTAACAGGAAAAAACCTCTAGCAGGACCAGGCTCAGTATGAAGGGCCATCTGCCGAGGCCGACTGGGGTTCAAGGAGACAGAAGCAGACATACAGAAATAATCAGAGATACACAAGGGTCAACCAGCCCCACAGGTGGCCCCATCCAGCAAACACACAGCCAGGCAGACAAGCTCCAAGCCAGGCTCCACGTCAGAGGATGAAAAGAGGCTAAGCTCCAACATCTATAAACAAAGGTGTTAATGGCAGCAGCACAGCTGATTTTTCTCTCCAGGGTGGTGTCACAGTCAAACGGGAACAGACCAGATGAAGCTACTATGAGAAAAAGCAGAGAGAGAGAGCATAACGTTACAGATTGAACTAACAAATTCTGCAGAGTGGGAGAATAGAGATGGAATGAATCAGAATGTCAAAAAAAGAGATCCCTATGTCCTCCAGCAGTCTAAGCCTTTAACAGCATAACTATTGAGCTTGCTCAGGATAACCTGAGCCACTCTATAAGCTTTATCAAAAAAGGAACATTTTGAGCCTACTCTTATTTAACCAATCTATCTGCATCAACACATACACTCAATTGCTGGAGAATAAGAAGAATATCAGTTTGCTATTGTCATAAATCGGGACAGATGGACCAGGTATTCAAGGTGAGACAGCCAGTAGGAAAGTTCAAAAAGTTTATTTAAATGAAAACAGACAGAACCATAACTGAAGCAGACGTGGTTGCAGGAGGGAGGCGGGGCACCGCCAAATCACCGACACTCTGGTTTAACAGTTCAGTCCACTTAGGAATGGACAGATCCGGGTTCCAAGAATCCATCAGAGCGTGAAGGCAGGTTCAGAGTCCAGTATGACAGGACACTAACAGAAGGAAAACAGGGAACAAACAGAAAGCAAACAATGATCTGGCCATGATAGCTGGGCTGGACCGCATATAAGGCAGAACCTAGGTACAGGTGGATGAGATCAGAGATGATTAAGAACTGGGCAGAACTAGACAGGTGAGTGAAATCAGCAATTAAGACCAGCTATCAGAGCAGATCATGACAGCTGTCCTCTTAGAGGTTTACGATCAAGCCATGCATCAGAAGATTTATTGTAATCACCACCCATTACTACTTTATCTGTCAAACAAAAATTGGGAAAGTAAGATAACTTATCAGTACTGACAAATACTGTTTATTTTTTATCAGTGATCTAACTTAGAAAAAAAGAAAATAACTCAAACATTACGGCAAGAAATTTACAGATTTTAGCCTGATTTAGCTTCACTGTGTTATTTTTATTAAAACAAGACTTGTTTTGTTAAATTGATCAGATAATCTGAACTTACCTCCCTGATGATTTTTGATTACTTTGAATTTGATTCATCGCATAGGAGAGATTTTTTTTTTTCCAAAATTTTTTCCCCCAGCTTTGCCACGATCCTTGCAAAGCACCTGAACCACCCAAAGCTGTAGTATTTCAGCTTATTGAGAACATCAGGGACATTGCCACTCACAGCAGTGGTTGACATTTTACTGAGTGCTTTGCTCATAATAGAGAAGGCCTTCAGTTTTGTCTTATACCAAAAGCAAACATGCGTTTAAATGCCATCTACTGTCATCTGTGATGATTAGTAATTTTCCCACAAAATAATAAAAAAAAGATAGTAGCTGTTTAACAAATCTAAAATATATTCAAACTGTATATTGTTGACATGTCTCTTATGGTAAAAAAAGAAATTAACAAGTGAAAATCACTGATTTATCTGCTGCTTTACATTTAATCTATAGCAATCAGTTAGTGTATGCCATCAACCATGCATTGTCTATACGAGCTAATAATTGTAGGGTCAATGGGCAGCTGGTGTAGACTGAACAATAGGCAGAAACATACTAGGCAAGTCCTGGCAACACGTTTTCATTCATTTTTGTTTGTGACAACACGTTTTACAACACTAAATATTTTTAAATCAGTTTATTTATTTATTTATTTTTTTTAGAAAGATCTTTATTTCAAATTGCTTAGGGAGAAGTGTTGGCTGAATTGTGAGTGCTCTTTTTACAAAATCTATGCCAATGTATAACAACTATATATATTCTGATAAATAGTTTTAATGGTTACCATATAATTTGCATACAAAGAAAGCTGCCTTTCTAAGGAAACATTTTTATAACAACAAATCCTCCCAATAAAGACATAATCCATCTTGGAAATGTACAACTTTTTTCAGCAGGCCGATGAACAGGGATGAAAATGATCAAACACGAAATAGTACAAAAGAAATTAGCCAGGTATATTTTAAGTAAAATTTATAAAAAAGCAATCTGTACCCTGCCTGTCACATTGTGCCTAATGGAGACAGAAAAAGGCCCCTTATTTTCTTATGTTGAGAATTTTTTAAATAAGAGTGTCAATACATAAGGTTTAAGAAGGATGCCATTGCATGCAGAAACTGAGGAGCCACGTGTTGGGTTTAAATGATTTATTGACTAAGTTAAAGCATGGAACACAGGCAGGGACTGAAGCAATACACAATTCTGTATCAAATGTGTTGCAAAGGTAAAGTATCAAAGTTATAGCACACTCTTGCTGTAGTTAAATTCCTTCTGCTTACCTCAAAGATAATCCCGCACTAACCTTTACAGTGACAAATATGAAACAGAGCTAAACTTGAGGCTATTGATTGTAAATTATGCAGATAATTTTTTATAGAGATCAGCACTGAGGCTGTTATAAGATAACCATTGGGCCAAAGAATGAACAGAGCCCCCAAAGTTTTATTTCAGTAGCTTTTTTTGCACCCACTGTGGGGGTTGTGTACTACATCAAATGTCAGCAGAATATGTCACAACTTTGGTGTTTATCGAACAGGCTGTGTAATAGATGGTGTCCAAAACTTGATCAAGTGTTGCTGCAGAATTCTTATCAACCCTGTTACAGACTGTCCATTAAGAAATCCAAATCCTTGGAAGAGTAACTGTCTCAGACATAGTGTCTCTTAATTGCTTTGAACTGATCGAGTCATTTTTGGACAAAAACCTTCTGGAATGTACCAGAGTTGGAATTAATATCTAAAATTATTATTATTTATACAACTTTTAAAATCACAGTGATTTAGTTGCAGTGAATTTTGTTAATCTTTTGTTAATCTTTTGGCAACCATGGGCCAAAAAGCTCTCCCTATATATATATATATATATATATATATATATATATATATATATATATATATATATATATACGTGTGTGTTTCATGTATCTATTACTGTTTTCAAGGCTGCACTTCAAAAAATGAAATTGTCTAGAGCTGTTTTAAATGAAATCTCTTTTTGTATACACTCGTATACACATACTGTATACAAAATGACAAAATAAATCTGTCTAAGTCTCTAAGTATTCACATAGTTTACAGGTAATTTTGAAGTAGTGCACTTCTGGGGGATAAAGCTTGTCAATATATATCCTTATTATAGGACAATATGTATGATATGATGCATGTCCTTGCTTGTGTAAGGCTTTGGTTGTGAAAGGCAGCTCTAACACTAACTTATCAGTTATCTCTGCTTTAAAAGTCTAACTAGATTCTATGTTCATTTATATCTTAAATATGTTCAATTATCCAGTTCTTTCCTTTGATAGGCGTCATGTTGAGGTCAATTTGGACTGCACACATTGCAGGTTTAAGTCATTCATTAGGTGCAGCACACTCATTTTTCTTACTTACAGATGAATAAATGAGGACTAATGTGGTCTGCCTACAGAACATCATAAATCCTGATTTGTATGACACTGTGTTATAAATGTTTCTAAATTATGTATAAGGCTATATTACATTTTATCCACATAAATCTCAAATAACGTTAAGAGGATTTTTTTATGTGATTGAACTCACACATTAAATAGTGTATATAGTACTCACGTTTCAATCTTTATTAACTTATAACTTGTGATGTTCAATTCCTTCCTCGTGTCAAATTGCTGAGTGTAGCAGAGATGACCCAGTAGTTTCTACTTAAAGAGCTACATGTTATTGTATTTTCAGTATTGTAAAGTTTTATTTTCAATTTTCAAATCATTGCTAGTCCAACTTTTTTTTCTAATTTATAGTGATACAGGTTGAAAACCTTAAAACCAGGGAAATACAAACAAATTTCATTGAAAGGCACTTTAATCCTCGTCTCTTAGAGCTGTAAATTAGGGTAAGCATTGTAAAGCATGCAACTATGTCCTCATACAGAAATAAAAAGTAAACAATCAATAAAACATAATTTCATCAGTCTGATTATGTTGAAATGAGACAAGATTTGTGTGTTTTACAGAGGCAGTGGGATTATTAGTCCTGCTGTTAATATAGAGTAGGGTTTGAATCTGACCATATCACTGTCTTCTAATTCCTAACAGCATTCGTTTGTCACAACAGTAACTCATAGAGGAAGGAATGGGATAAATCCATCTATACATTCTCTATGAATCACCCTTAAAAGAAGAGCTTTTGCCTTTTTCCTAATAGATCATTTTCATCAATCACTCAGATCACTTTCTTAATCTGCAGGTGTACTAGGGGTTCCTAGAATTTCGAAAAGTAGAAAGCAAGGCAGATCTTTTAGTTATCAGGCTCCTCTCCTGTGGAAGCAGCTACCAGTTCTAGTCCGTGAGGCAGACACGCTGTCCATTTTTAAGGCTAGTCTTAAAACTTTCCTTTTTGATAAAGCCTATAGTTAGAGTTGCTCAGTTTAGCCTGAACTATCTCTATAGGGACCACTGTTCAGCATTCTGCTTCATTCTATCTCTATTCTCCCTTTCTGCAGTATTCGTTAGTTCAATCTAACATTATGCTCTCTCTACTTTTTCTCATCATAGTAGTGTCATCTGGTCTGTTACTGTTAGGCTGTGACACCATCCTGGAGAGAAATATCAGCTGTGCTGCTGCCATCAACAACTTTGTATATAGATGGTGGAGCTTGGCCTGTTTTTCAGTGTAGTCCTGTTTCGTTTACTGTGACTAACTGGATGTGCTCTTCTACACCATCTGAAGTGGGAGCAGGGTTGGAGCTCACCTGCCTTGCTGTGTGTTTCCTGGACGAGGTATGTGTGGAGCTGGTTGACAGTTGCCTTTTGTATCTCTGCTTCTATTTCTATTTCTGCTTTGTATCCTCAATCCCAGTCAGCCTTGGCAGATGGACACTCACAGTGAGTCTAGTTCTGCTGGAGGATTCTTCCTGTTAAAAGGTAGTTTTTCCTCTCCACTGTTGCTACAAGCATGCTTGGTGTCAGGAATTGCTTTCGAGTCAATGAGTCGATCTATTCAGCTGGTTTTCCTTAGATAGAAAACTTTAAAGAAATCTTACTCTATGATCTGGTTGAATTGTCTCTGTAAATTGGCTTGGGATGATGTGTTGTTAATTGGCATTATATAAATAAACTGAATTTAATTTAATTTCTCTAGCAATAGGTGATTCTCCTTCATCAGATTACTTTAGTGCAGAGTAGAAACCAACAGGACAAAGCACTATGCGCAGACACAATAATAAGGGAAATTTAGAGGGTGATTAACATCTGACTTCTACGGGTGTTTCTATCACCTGTAGTTCTTGTTTGTAATAACTTTATTTTATTTTTATTTACTTTTGATCTCATTCTTTGAAACATCAGACGTAGCAAATAACATATTGTAGTGTGTTGGGCCAGCAGGAGTTAGTTTTCCCAGCACTGAGCAGCATGTTGCATATTAGAAGCTACCAGTTAATGTCAACCTTTACAGGTTATAGAGTTACATTTATATCAGACTCTGTATCGGTATGTCTGTTATACCATCTGAGTTTCTGTTCCAATGTTTTCCCACACCATAAATCTGTTAGTTAGAACTGTTAATAAGCTCCCATCAGCATGTTTAAAATGGAGACTGTTCATTAAACAAGGGTGTGTCTTCCAGGGTTGTGCTGTGTACTTGGCACAGAAGCGGCCATTAAACTGATGTCATCTNTGTACTTGGCACAGAAGCGGCCATTAAACTGATGTCATCTTTCTTACTGATTATTGAAATAGCAAACTACTCACCTGTGACAATATGATGTGCAATTTCACTTCATTTTTGAAATATTAGTTATGTTCATGAGCAGTAAGTAGATTTTTTTTTACCAAGTATTGAGTAGACTTTTTACCAAATATTTTTTACTCTTTAGTAATTTCTTGGATGGCTATATTTTACTCATACTTGAGTGAACTGAAAGTAGTGCTACTCTTACTTGAGTAAAATGTTTGGGTACTCTACCTACTCCTGGTCATGATCATCTAATAAAATAATGAATAAATACTTGAAATATTTAACGTTAATAATGTTAATATTAATGTTTAATGACTCTAAGAGTAAACACTGCTCAAAAAATAAAGGGAGCACTCAACTAACAGATCCTAGATCAGAATGAATGAAATATTTTCATTGAATACTTTGTTCTGTAAAAATCTGAATTCCCTGACAACAAAATCACACAAAATCATCAATGGAAATCAAATGTATTCTCCAATGGAGGTCTGGATTAGGAGTCCCACACAAAATTAAAGTGGAAGATTACACTACAGGTTGATCCAACTTTGATATAATGTCCTTAAAACAGGTCAAAGGAGGCTCAGTATTTTGTGTGGCCTCCATGGGCCTGTAGGATCTCCCTGCATACCAAGGCATGCTCCTGATGAGGTGACGGCTGGTCTCCTGTGGGATCCCCTCCCAGACCTGGACTAAAGCATCCGCCAACTCCTGGACAGTCTGTGGTGCAATGTGATGTTGGTGGTTGGATCGACACATGATGTCCCAGATGTGCTTAGTCGCATTTAACTGGGGAACGGGTGGGCCAATCTGTAGCTTCAATAAATTTTTCAGGAACTGCTGACACACACCAGCCACATAGCATCTAGCATCATCCTAGGAGTAACCCAGGGCCAACTGCACCAGCATATGATCTCACAAGGGGCCTGAGTATCTCATCTTGGTAACTATGGCTCTCATGCTAGCTCTGGCAAGCACAAGGAGGGCTGTGCGGCCCTCCAAAGAAATTCCAGACCACAACATTACCGACCCACTGCCAAACCGGTCATACTGAAGGATGTTGCAGGTATCAGATCACTTTCCAATGTGTCTCCAGACTCTGTCACATCTGTCACATGTGCTCAGTCTCAGCCTGCTTTCATCTGTGAAGAACCCTACACTGCTTTGCAGAATGTAGCCCCCTTTGGAAAGCGACTTTATAAAGTCAGTGATGCATTTGATACAGTCAGTCAACTTGTTCTTTCAGAAAAGTTTGAGCAATTTATGGAACAGCATCAGGTAGTTTTAAATATTGTTTGTCTGACAGATTTAATTTGTTCGTGTTTCCAATAAAACGCATTCAAGGTCGAGGGTCACCTGTGGAGTATGGCAGGAATTAGTGCTAGGGTCAATTCTCTTCACTGTTTATATATATATATATATATATATATATATATATATATATATATATATATGTGTATGTATGTATGTATGTATGTGTGTGTGTGTGTGTGTGTGTGTGTGTGTGTGTGTGTGTGTGTGTGTGTGTGTGTGTGTGTGTTTATGCTCCCATTTCTAGAATTATCACATGGCATGGGATTAACTTCAGTTGTTAAGCTGATGAAACTCAGCTATACATATCCATAAATCCTGATGAAACTAACCTATTTCAAACGGTACAGGCATGTTCCAAAGACATATAGACCTGAATGGCTCTGGCTTTTTGAATACAGACTTACCAGAAGTTTCTGTCTTCTAAGCATGATCTTTAAAAGCTGATTAGTTAGTTGTTCATCTGAATGAAATTAAACTGATCTCTGATAAATAAAAAAAACAAAAAAAAAAAAAATTTATCACTTTGAATCAAGACCTGTCATTTAAATCCCATATCAAGTTCCTTCTTTCATCTCAGGAATATTGCAAAAGGTAGAAATATGTTGTCAAGGGGTGATGCTGAAGAACTAGTCCATGCATTTGTTACTTCAAGGATGGACTATTGTAATCCTTTACTATCAAAAAGTCCACAAACTGTAGTTAAAAGCCTTCAGCTGATCCAAAATGCTTCAGCCAAAGATCTGATTGAAATATAAAAAG
>NW_015150489.1:723136-727627 GCF_000732505.1 Cyprinodon variegatus
CAAATTATGATGGAAACTATGTTTAAAGAAAAGAAAGTGTACCCAAAAGAAAAACTGCAAAACGTTCAATAACTGAACGGGACCAGTCACAGGTGATTGTCAGAGAGCTTTATGTGAAGTATGCCAAAGTTGTTTCTTTAATTTGTAATGATTGGAGTGTGATATAAAGCAACACTGTTACAATGATTCATAATAGATATACACAGCTGAAAAAGCAGCGTATGTCCTGATGCCCTTCAAATGCATGACGTTGTCTCATATTTGCAATGTTTGAGATCTGATAACCCTAATTCTGTATGAGACATATTGCAAGGAAATGCTACAAAAAACATATTAAAACATTTATTTTGCATACATCTCTGCCCTCATTACTATATTTTGTAGTAAAAACCTTTACAGTATCTATGACTATGACTGCGATAAAAAATAAATCAACTTGTTTGTAAAATGTTAACATATTAAGCTGATAGATATTTAAATTATATTCTAGTCAGTTCTCAAATGAAAGTTAAATTAACTGTTTTTGGATCAATAGATTATCTCAAACTTGATGCATTTTCTCTTAATGAAACAAAAAAAAAGTTAAATATTCAATTTGACTTTCAGAAAAGTATCATCCCTTCCTTGCAGTTTACTATGAAAAAAGTCACAGTTAGTTTTCAGTTGCCATGAAAAATCTGTAAGCTGTGCTGGCGGAAATGCAGACAATCAATAAATCATGACTAAATGTGGTCATGTCATAAGAACTATCGCTGCCAACTGTGCTGTTGTTTGTGTTGTTTCTGCTTTGTTACACTTCATTTTATCACAGAATAAAACTGGTAACTCCTCATCTTAGTGAGTATTAAATCATCAGAACTCATCATCCGATTCATACTTCATTTTAAGCCTGTCGCATTACCAATCCCTTCACTCAGACAGATGGGGCAGGGTAAATGAGTATTATGGGGGTTGAAGTAGGATGTAGTTTTTCTACTGTGAGAACAATTATCTAGATGCATGATATGATTTAGAGCTATGAAGCTGCTACATCCTGTGAGCCATTATAGATTTATCTAAGTAACTTCTTAATGTCTTTTCTGGATAGCATTCAAAAACCTCTATTGATGTTTATATTGCTCTTTGTCTTCTGACTTTTTTGCAATAATAGGTCTTCTAACTGTAGGTCTTCCTTGGTACTAGCACAAAGAATGTATCAGAAAACACTTGAAACATACAAAATAATCCTCCTATAATACATGAACGTATAACCAACGTGTCTTTTTTCCGTCAATCTGGTTAAAAACACAGTATAAAGTTCTACTGCTTTATAGCAATGATGGCGAATGCATCAAAGAGAGATAATAAAATGGACTAGGTCTTTAATATATGGCTTATAGAAATGGGAGCAAAAGTAAAAAAATTAGTAGAGATGACTTATTCATTGTACTTTTTATTAGTATTGTGCATTTCACTAAATAAATTATTCACATGTTATATCATTGTTAGAAACTATATAATTTATAAAGCATTTGGTTTTTATCATTGATCATTATTCCTGATAAGTGACCTGTATAACAAGAGTGATTCCAACCTATAACAAGAGTGTCAAGTATAAAAAAACACTGCAGACTGTGTTTTAGTTTACAGAAATGTTATCTGTTGCACTACTTTCAAACTTTGCCAATGAAAAAGACAGAAAAAAGTACCTTCTCATAAAAAAGAGCATATTCATGAGTGCTGCAGTCATAAATTTCAATTTCCAAAAAAAGCTAATTTTTGCAAGCTAATTTTCCACTAGAACTCAGGATTGTGATGAGTGTACTGCAAAAGTACTATATGAATATACAAGTGAGAGATGACAATGGAGCCCCTCCCCCACCTCTAAAATAAATCCAGCAACACAGATCAAGACAACTAAGACAAAATACAAGACAACAACAAGATGACTTGATTAAGTCTAGTAAAATACTGCAACTGAGCGGTGACTAAACAATGACTTCCAAATTCCTAGATGTATTCCTCTCATTAAGATTAATTTAGATAAAACTGCAGAGTTTGCAAAGGAAGTTATATTGACAGATTGAAATTACCTGGAGTTGTGGGGCTATATTGTATATATTGGCTGTAATTGTGACATGTGAAAAGCCAGGCTTATGACTGGCAAATTACAATTGATTGAAAATTCTCACACTGATTCTCACACTCCACGAGAATCGGCCCAAAAAATTAATATAGTGTATGCCCGGCCTTAAGCCTTACACTGTATGAGTTTTTGCCATTTTTTTTTGCTGTGTGATAATTTTTTGGATCGGCCGAGTTTCAGCCTCATAATGCGTCCTGCATTGTGTAGTATTCAGAGGGTAATGAGGCGCGATTAACCTCCAACCACCACCTCCTATACAGGAATCGTAAGGTCATGAGATCAAAAATGTTGCAAATTTAGTCGGCCCTCATAAGGTGTTCATGGGCAAATCATGCTGTTGAAGCAGAGCTACAGGCAGCTACGAGCCGATTTACAGGAATGTGCACTGAGCATGTGCAAATAAGGGAGCTGTTCCTCTTCTTCTACTTCTTCCAGATTGACTAGTCCGAGTAGCGCCATCTCTTGGCGCTGAGTCTAACACATGGTTTTTGGACATACAGTGTGAGCAGTTAGATTAGATTGATACAGTGTAAGTACATTTATCGTGAGCTGTGAACTTTTAAGTCCTGCGGTTTTGGTGTACAGTTTGAGCTGTAGCTGAGTACAATGATTAAAGATATTGTACAGTTTACGCCCAGCTCTTGTTATGTATCGGTATTATCGATTGACAGAAACTCACATGTTTTAAAGCAGAATAAATTTTTTTTAGGACAAATTAAGTCCAGGTAATCTTTTGGATTATTGAAGATAGATTTCTTTAAAAATCTCAAGTACACTTGCAAGAAAATTAAATGTGGGTTAGGAATAAATCCTGGATTGTTCTGTACTGGACACCAGTCATAAGACTTAAACACTGAAAATCTTTGGGATTTAAAGAAGTCAGTCACATTTGGGTAGTTAAGCAAAACAGATATTAAGGCTTTTTACATGAGTAAAGGGAAAATACCTACACTGAAATATTTAACTCACTTTTAGGCACTCAGTGGAAGTGTAGTTTGCTGCTTTTAGTAACTATTTTATGTCCACATTATGTCTTTTGATGTATGTCTAAGATTTTAATTGATTGATTCTATCTGTGAATTCCAACATAATGGTGATATGGTACATATAGTTTTCAGCCAATTGATCCATAAAGAATAAAGAAATGCAAATTAACATTTGCCGTAAGAAAATGAAAAAAAGGTCTTGTAAGGCACTAAAACAGGGAACTGGAAAATAAACAAACAAATACATCAATGTTTGAATAGTATACATAGAGGGATAGGGGTAGTGTTCAATTTGCTCTTCTGTAGAACCCCCACTTACTTATTTGGGTTTAGAGAAAATAGGTAAACATTACTTTCTGTATAATTCCTGCTAGGTTTTGTAAGAATTATCCGCTAAAGATTGTGTGATTGAGGCAACATTCTGTCTAGATCCAATATTCCTTCATACTTCTCTCTGATCTTTGAATGTGAATGTTTGGGAATCTTCTACTGCCTTTCTTTAAAACATGCAAAATGTAATCTTCACCCAAGTGAGGGGAGGCTTCCCATGGTTTATAAAAGCTAATTTTCTGCCCTGGTTATCATGTACATTCCCTTCAACACACTTGGAGACATAACAAGAGAGGACACATCTAATGCAATACAAAAAAAAAAAGGTAACAACAGCTTCATAAGGCTATCATTGGGACTCAGAAGCTTTATCTACTTTCAATGAGGGATTACAGACACAGTTGTATATTGTTTAATGTGATGCTAAATGAGATACTTTAGCTAGGATGACTGTATAACAGCAAGGCACTCATCACCAAACATTGCAACACTTCCCCCTGCTGGATCTACTGCAGTGAGATGAGCAGATGAATAATTGAGGTTCTCTATGTTTCTCTGTCACAGTCATTCACTTCAACATTCATGTAAAGTGTGATTAATCTGTTTTTCCGTTTGTCTCTCAAGTTAAAATACCAGATGACAAAATGTTTATGATTTACATGGAGGTAAAAGCTTAAGAATTATGCCTGAAGACTGGGAAAATGTCAACATTAATCAGCTAAATTTGTATTAGAAAATTTAGTTAAATAAATAAAAAGCACATTTGGAAAATTGTTGTGAATTGCAGCAAAATATGTATGAGTTGTATGCAAATGTATATTTTTAAACAGCCCTTGTATTACGTGAGATGTTTGTATGAGTGAAAACACAGAACATAAAGTAACATAAACATAAACATTTTCTTGTTTCCAGACATTGGGAAACTGTAATGTCTTTTCAAAGATAGAACAAAGTAAGAAAGATATAGATACACTAAGACAAGATAGATAGATAGATAGATAGATAGATAGATAGATAGATAGATAGATAGATAGATAGATAGATAGATAG
>NW_015150489.1:728416-734257 GCF_000732505.1 Cyprinodon variegatus
CTGGTCATTACTGATTAAAAACGACAACCTGTACGCAGTGAATATTGATCAATTAAATTTAAAATAAAAGTCCACCGATTATCAGTATTATGTTTTATTTGGAAAAATCCTATGGTTATCTCTGGGAGTCTATTGGGGAGAGTGGCTGATTTACCCAGACCACGCATGCACAGGGATAACATGCTAACTCCTTGCACAAAGACCCTCAGGCTGGGAATTGTACCTGGAACCTTCTTGCTGCAAGGCAACAGCGCTACACACTGCACCATGGTTCAGCCTGCAATTATAAATAGATCCAATAATTTTAGAGATGTAGCTCATACGAACTTCACATGACTATACAAGATAGGCTCCATTCAAAGATTGAACTATGCAATATTACCTAAGTATTGCACAAAAACTGATCAGACTAAATTGTAGAGTACAATGAGTAACTGACTATTTATTTACAGAAACCTGTCATTGAATGAAAGAGCACTGTTAGCATATGTTTGCTATTCAAAGATGGTGATGGTGATGACACCGCTCCTGCTGGTGCTTCAGGAGAAGTAGAGTATCTGGGTAAAGGTACAGAACCATTTCTACAGTAGAGCAACAACATGCACCAAATGACATGAACACCACCACACATTACCATTAGACAGAAATGGCTCTCAGCTGTAATTCTGGCTTTCTTGGCACTACAGCATTATTCTATTAAGTGATTGTGTTGTTAGATTTTCTGTCTGTTGCTGATTTGCAGTTACGTATCCCATCTCAAATATGTAAGTTTGTTAATTCCAACCTTGGATTTATTTTAGGTCAGGGTTTATTAATATGATGACTTGCCATTGAGGCGTTATATGACATGTTATAAATATGTATAGCTCTAACATTGACACTACTTATTATGTAAATCTTTATTATCTTAGTACTATCGCAATTACAGCTGTAAAATTACTGTATATTCAAACATTAGAAATTAGGGTAGGTCTATGTATCAGTGTTTCCCGACCTTTTTTGACTTGTGTTCCCCTTTGGGCAATTTTTTTGTTCCATGAGCCCCCTTTCAGTCAAAAGTATTGATGACTGACCAAAACTGGAACATACAATAACTGAAATAAAGACCATTTTATATAATTTTTTAATTTGAGCATTTCATTTTTAGATATTTATTCTTTCCTTCTCAAATGATAAAAAAACAATGTAAATATGTTGCCTGAAAGTTAGTTAGGAATCATAATAAATACAAAATCAAATCATTTCCATTTCATAAACCTGTATTTATAAAAATGCCTTATAATCACATTTAAAGTTGATGAATTGGGAACAAAAATTATAGTCAGACTGACTTAATTCATCTTGCTTTGTTTTCATCCAGACACCTAATCTGCTTTGGTGAGCTCCGACAGCTAATTGTGAAAAAACAGCAGATACCAGGCTGTTCTCTACATCCAGCCTGTTCCTCTGCTTGGTTTAATGTGCGTCAAAGCTGAAGGTGAACTCAAATATATAAGAAAAACTTACTTTTTGGTTGATAAAAGCTTGTTTATTATTTCAGTTGGGTCCACACAAAGCAAATGAAGCAAAATTGAGAATATAAGCGGTTCATTATTTGTGACTCACGGAACACAGTTTGTTTACTTGTATTCAACAATTTGAAGAGTTTTTTTGTCATGGTGAAAGAAGTAAAGTTTCTACAATTATATCACTGAGGCTTTATTTTGTTGTTTGTCAGGGAGATATTGAATATTGATATTGGCTTTTACAATATAAAAAAAATCAATATCTACAATACATTTGATTAATGGAAAGAGCAATGTGCAGCCTTGACATTTGCAAACATTTGTAAGCAAGTTTTTACTGTTTTATTGCTCCTACTGTGTATTACAGGGGTGCTCAAGTCCAGTCCTCAAGAGCTACTCTCCTGCAACATTTTGATGCACCCCATTTTTAACACACCTGAATCAAATGAGTGACTCATTATCATGCCTCTGCTGGGCTAAATGAGGGGATTGAGTCTTTCGAGTCAGGTGTGTTAGAGAAGAGCTGCATCTAAAAGTTACAGGATGGTAGCTCTTGAGGACTGAACCTGAGCACCCCTGGTGTATTACATACAATATAAGTTGAGAATGCTGGATCGAGAGGAATGACTGAAGTGAATGCCTATGTGGCTGTGAGTGGAGACCCTCGACTTGAAAAGCACTCTACAGGTAACCATTTAAGAAAGTTTTTCTCCTAAGAAACTTTTAATGTATTGGAAAATAAGAGGAACCATATGTCCAATATGTTCCATTTAGACTTTTTGTTCAGTGTATTAAACTGCTGCTCTCAACCAAAAAAACCTGGCAGTCGTGACATTAGTCGATTAAAGGAAAGGAGGATGGGTCTTTCCAATGCAGGACTCTGTCAGTCTGAGTGTGCTGCTTAATACATGACATAGTAGCTTCTACCTCCTGTTCCTAGCTCTTATCCCTTCACCTTTCAGTACCAACACTATCCAGGGTAGGAATGGAACTTTGGACTTCTGTACCTAATCTGGGTAGCCTTTAGCCCTACTGACGTTATTACATGATGGGGATGTTGATTATGCTTGCCAAACAAGGTCAGCAAAAAAAAAAAAAAAAAAAAAAAACAATTAAAGAAAAACCTAAGTGACACAAATGTAGCAAATAGCAGAAGCGGCGCCTGCCTCACATGTTGAGTTTTTAGCCAATCACAGCAGCAATAGCAGCTGTGGTGTATCACATTCTTAATTTGTTTCAAATCTAGCAGAGTTAACAGACAAATCAAACTCTTACCAGATCTGGTCGAGAGGAACAGGCAAATATCTTTCCCATCCAGAAAGGCAAAACTCTCATGCTTTTGCTTGATTAGCAAAAATAAACAGCAGTTATTCCAACTTCAAAGATTCCGGCAATCTTTGTTTTGCTTCAGCCTTTCAGCTCTGCTTGACGCCTAGACATCAAGCCCATCACCACATTTCATTGGGCTGAAACATTTCTGCATTGAGGCTAATGCATCATTTTGCTTCTGGCAAGATATATTTTCATGAGTTTGTGAATTCACATATCTTCTGACAATTCATCTATCTTGCAAGGTAACACAATACCTGTAAAGGAAAATATGAGTTTGAAGCTACTTTTATAGGCTGACATTATAAAAAACAACTTTGCTTCTTTATCAGCCTTTTCTCTATTCCCCTCAGCACAGCAATGGTCTAAAAGCCTTTCTGTCAAACCGAGAAAAGTTGTCTTCAAACACACAACTGAACATTAACAATGTCCTCATAGAATATTACAAATGTAATAGTATAGGCCATAGTAACAACTTTAAATTAATTTAAGTGCTTGAAAATATAAAACATTTAAAGTAGCAGCTTCTCTTAAGATCTTAATGTCCACAAATCATGACCGAAAGAATATTTTAGTACAAATATTGATGTTTAAAAAGGAATTGTAAAAAACCAGCCAAGGGCCTATCAAGGAAAGTGGGGAAATTGTGAATTGCTACTACTGTATAAGTGGTTTTTAGACTGATTAAAAGTATCGAAACATATAGAAGTAGATTGAATAACTCACTGGCTTCTGATTTGTGTTATGCAGATATCAAATCCAGAATTAAGTTAGACGTTCTTTTATCCCCAGCAGAAACAGACATTGCACAGAATAAATCATGTTGGTAACCTACATGATACTGCTTCTATGAAACCAAGTTGAGACTAAACTAGGCCAAGATATCTGGAAATTCTGACTTTATCCCAATACCTGGTTTTATGAAATATGTCCCTGGATGCAAGCCAATATGAATAAATGTTGTAAATAAAATGAGGGATTAGAAGTTATTTGTGAGTCATTTTCCGTGTTGACAAACATGGTTACATATTACACATTTCAGTGAGACTGGGGTGTGTTCAAAAGTAGGACATTAGTAAGATGGAAGAAGACATATATTGGTAATCTGTAAGAGTACTAGCAAATAAAAAATATTTGTTTGTCGTGTCATTTACTAACATATTACCTCAATTGTCTCCACAAGCTACACTGCTTCCCCTTTATTTTTCTCTCTAGAATTTTCATCCCTTTTCATTTGCCTTCCATTCAACCTTTCTTTTCTCACTTATCCTCCTTCTTATGCCTTTCTAAGACTGACTCTCCCCATGGTGCCGCATACGTCCTTGTTGATCATTTTCTTCTTTTCTTTAATCTATCATCGAAAATACCCTTGTGCACTCTCTGACTTCCCAACACCGTTGCACTTCCCCTCAGCTCAAATGCACTTGTCACTCAATTCAGGTTCTTACTCTTTCTTTTCTCTCTGCCTGTTCTCAGGCTCAGTCAAAGGCAATTCTTCCTGCAATAATGATATTTGCACTGTATGAGTCACCTTTAAACCACTGGAAAGATGAGAAGAGGGATAAATTCTTTTTTTTATTTTTTTTTTATTTGGAAAATACGGTTGTCCTTGTTTATTTTTCTATTGTGGTCAAGAGGTGCAAATACTGTGTAACTAGATGACTTCACAACAACTTCAAAAGGTCCTGAGAACTCAAAAAGTCATCTAGTGAAAACAAAACTTAAACTAAGAGACAACATCTAAAAATAGGCAAAGAAAAAATGCTAGGACCAAAAAAAGTGCAAGTTAAGAACAGCTAGAATTACTGTAAAAAGGGGCAGCAAGGTGTAAACATGATGTAAACCTGGAACCCACTGCAAATGAATAATGGTAAAACACAAACACATGAAATGAAAAATGTTTCAAGAAGCAAAAAAAGAACTCAAAGTAAAGACAATCTTTAAATTAGCGCGACATGATGGAAATGCTCCAGAGCACTAGGGGGATTAACTCATATGGGAAAGTACCCCCTTAGACATTAAGGGAATGCTTGGAGAGATTAGGAATTTAACAAAGATTCAAAGGAAAGCTAACCTTTGCTTTTTTCCCTCTAGAGGTCCTCTCCCATTTAAATTTTTGCTAATCTTCTATTCGATAGATGTGGCAGTGGCAATTTCTCACTGAATACCACAGAGGTTAAAACTTCCTTGTAACCTTCATACAATAATTGTTTAAATAAGCATAGTTAAACATCAAATATGTACTGTAGTCATCAAACTACATTAGATGTGCCCCAAAATACCCCAAATTTCACAAGTATGTTGCGCATTAATTAGCTGTTGAGCCTCCTCTCAGATGCAATCACCCCTCCGCTCTACGGTACAGAAGCAGAATGCACCCTGTCAATCTTTATGCAATTCACTGAGGTTTGAGCCTCTGTGAATTGAAGCAACCAGTAAATAAGTGGGGCCCTGCTTGGATAACTCTTGTTTTACCACTTCGGCCATAACAGTGACAAAAGCACAGTTCTAAGCAGTAGTCTGTGCATGTAAACAATGTCGAAAGACCTATCTTATAAAAAAAAACTAAAAAGCAGCTCATATACAAATGACTTCATAACAAATAATTGCAACAAACAGCAAGAGTATGAAAGTTAAATTAAACTACTGTTGATGCAAGCTACATCTGTCTTGCATGCAGAAAATGGGTGCCTTCCTGTTGTACCGACTATCCAAATTGTATCCTAAAAAGTAGGGGCATTGCAGTTTAAATTTCAGACTCAGAAGGAAAAATATTTTGACTTTCTAGGACAAATGAAAGCACTATTTTTAAACGTCGATGGTAAGATTCAATACAGAAGCTCTTTGAATCAAGAACCGTGAGCTTTGATGAAATCATATTTTTTTTACTAGACACACTTGTTGAAGATATGTTCTATGCCTGATTTCAAGCATCAGTGTTGCATGTTTTTTTATATACTGTATATATGTTTTATTTTTTTGTTGATGCTCATTTTGGACAGCCTGA
>NW_015150489.1:734512-735754 GCF_000732505.1 Cyprinodon variegatus
TTCCCAGACATGTACTACTTTTCAAACCTTAAAAAAATGTCTGGGGGGAATTTCAAAATTGTCCAAGTACAGTGCAGCTGAACCGAGACATCAGCTGGATGCTGGTCCGGGAACCCCAGCGGGAGCATGCACAGGCCTTTTCATTGACACAGATATATGGCTTTTTAGCCAGTAAACTGTCAAAAGCCATACATCCAATTTTTTGGAATCCTTACTTTAGAACCTACAAAAAAAAAAAACTCATACAAACATAAAACATCCCCCTAACTTTGCAAGGCCTTTCCATTTACTTCTACTTTCTACAGCCTAACCGTGACCCTTATGCTAAAACTAACCGTTACAGGTTGATATCTAAACCTCAGCTTAGTTCAAACCTTAGACCTGACCATAAAACAGGCATGGGGCCACGCTAGAAGCAGTCAGACTCCAAAATGTACTATCTTTCCGGAAAATGGAACCCACAATGTATCAAATACGAGAACAAACCAACACAAACTCATCGCGTTATATGTACAGTGAGGACCATGTGCACACTCCCATTGACGTGCATTAATTTCCAGTCATTTGCAACCCTTCTATGCCTTAACCCTGGCAGTAACCCTATTCAATCCAATTAAATTTTCAATTCAATTCAGTTTATTTATATAGTGCCAACTCAAAACGCATGTCATACCAAGGTACTTTACAATTCAACAAGGTCATACAGTCAGTTCAACGTACCTACTATAAGCTTACTATAACCCTAAACTGAACTAAATTTACACCTTAGCCTTATACCTAACCATTAGCAAAATATACACATAAGAAACAGGAAACTGGTCCTCGGTTTTATGGTGAAATTGGAAAAATTGTTCTTACTCTGATGCCAAAGCAGGAGCAGAAACACCCATGGTCTAGGAGAAAAAAACTGTGAAAATGCATCTATCTCTTTGCTCCTGCCAGCCCTGGGTAAGGCAGTTATATTACATAAAACTCAGAGGGTTTGGGAGCTCACATGCTTTTAAGAATAAGCACACGTTCTAGTGAGCATGAAGTCTCATGCAAGGAAGGTGAAGACTAGAGGAAAACTAGTATTAGTCTAGGCTTATAAACCGAGAAAGAAAATAGATTACTGTCAAAACAAGAATCCTCTTGGAAAACATGGCTCAGTAAGTTAGTTATTTAGTCATTTAAGATTTATTTACGACATATCCGACTAACAGTGTTTTAGATGTTGTTAGAAGAATGTTAGCTTTAGAAATA
>NW_015150489.1:736044-765422 GCF_000732505.1 Cyprinodon variegatus
AGTCCTGTTAGTTAAAGATAAAATATATATATATATATATATATATATATATAGTGTGTATGTGTGTGTGTAAAAAGCAAGGGCAGAGTCACTTCCTCAGGTTGTCTCAATGTCTGTAAGACAGTGTACGGTATGTGTTTCCAATCTGTCAAAGCCAGTGTCCTTGTTTATGCTGTTGTAAGCTGGGGGACATAGTATTATGCTGAAGGATACTAGACACCTGGACAGACTGCTAAAGAAAGCTGGCTCTATGGTCTACATAAGCAAAAGATCTTAGCTTTAGCCATGGAGAAAAGTAGTCGCAGTAAAATGCTATTCTATTGCTGTAATGTTTAGAAAATGTTCAAAAAGGTTTAATTTATTAATGCCTTAAAGCCTTTTTTTAAATTTGTATTCACAGAGATTGAATGATATATCCTATATTTCTTAGTAAAAGTAGTTTTACTTTTTGTGAATTTGTTTGTTTAAAAATTTATTTAAATAATTAATGGATTCTAAAGGGAAATTAGAGATAATTATCAATAAAACAACTCTGTGATCTATACCGTTCTTTCTACATTTTTCTAGTCCTAATATTAAATAATAAGAAAGAAGACAACAAAAACATTTCTAACCTGTCTAGTGATTCACAAAATTAGACAAACCAGTCATTTGTTTTCTTTTTATTTAAAGACTAATGCAGAGAATCAGGATTTACAGGGCCATGTCATAACCAAAACAAAAAGAAAAAAAGAACATTTACAGAAGGTTTACCAATTCATCTACATCAATCACAACCCTCCATCAGTATCACTGAACTACCAGCATATCTGGCGCATGTGAATATTTGAACTTGTGTGCATTTTGGGTGTTTTTCGAATGTCCATATGAATTCAATCTTGTAGTAGGTTCTTTCACCCTAATCAACCTTTTGTGCTTTGGAAAATTACTATTTTTAAAGTTCTTTTATGTGAAAATCAGCATATATTATGCTTGATGAAAATACAAGAAAAATACTCCAGCAGGTACCAAGGAATAACCAAAAGACCGAAGAGTGTTTGAAAGCATGTGCTGATGAAAACTGCCTTGTACCCATGGGTATGTGATATTTACATTTGAAATAGGTGAAGGTAATAGTAGGAAGCTCATGGCTGCACTGTGCCTTAAATTTCACATTCTTAGAGATAAATGTATCAAAACCAGAACTGGCAAAAAAGACAATAGATATTTGAATATGGTATTTAGGCGCTGTTAGTTCCTTCTCTGAATACATAGGCAATATGCTTCTAACTTTAAAATTGTAAAAAATTCACATTTATTTGTTCATTTTAACTAGTAAAGTCAGAAATAATGTTGAATTTAGTGGTCGTTTGTCTTTAGCAAATTGATTAAGTAAAAATCATTTCATAAAATTAAATGTTTACCTCCCTTAAGTTTTGTAATTTACCAAAAACAATTAACAAAAAGCAACAACAAAAAACAGAGCTCTAAAACCTGCATGCATGTTTTCGTACCAGGGGGATTTTGTTACAATTTTGCTTCTAATTATATTTTTTTTCATTCAGCTCAATCCCTTTATTGCACGACCCAAGAGAAAAAGTGCAATGAACATCGAAAGTCATTTTTTTCCGACCAAATACAAACCCCTAGCACAAACAAGAGATAATCTTTTGTGTTTTTCAAAGTCACCCTGTATGGCCATCCTTGGGAGCAAAGAAACAAGATAATTGGTGTGCGATGGATATTCAAGCTAAGCTAAATATATATATTTATAATTTTTTTTATCATTACAACTAGCAAATCTAAATTTCAATGGTAATGAAGAAAAAGGTCAATGACGTGTTTCAAGCTGTCCTTGCATAGCACGTAATTGACTACATAAACGTAATGTTATTGTTCTTTTTAAATGTGCAAAATGCATAACAATAGGTTGTTAATACAAACAATATTTATCATCTTTGCTAATTTGTCAATAATATAATCAAATGCTGTATCATGTATTTTACATATGTATATATCTATATATATATATTTCATCATGATAATAAAGTACATTTTCTTTTTTTTTACTTCAAACATCTTTGTACAACTCTTTATCCTGAACCTCAAAGTTCCTCGACCCTCTGCCTGTAGGTAAAGTGGCTGTGAAGAGTGGACTGCATATGCTTGCAAAAAGCGTTCCATCCAGGGTTAAATTAAATGTGATCAAAACAGTGACGTGAAGTACAGTACAAAAAAAGCGTGATCAATTCTTCTGTTCCTTCAGGTAGCAGAGTAAGTTTTAGAAAGCACAACAAAAAATGCATTCCCCTGCAAAGTTTTCAAACACCTTGAACTTTTCCACTGTTTTCACATTTCAAAGTCAAACTTGAATCAATTGCATTTAAATTTCATGAGACAAACACAAAGTGGTACATATTTGATAAGTGAAAGGTACATGTAGATCGCACATGGTTTTTAGCAATAAAAACTTGTGTGGTTTGCATATGTATTCAACCCTTCTTACTCTGATACCTAAAAAAAATGCGTTGCAAAATGATTTCCTAAACAATCTAAACAGTAAACAGCAGTGTATAATTTAATCTTGTCATAGAGTCAGCTGTTTTTGAAGGCCTTAGAGGTTAGGCCTTTAACATTAGACATCAGCAAACACAATAAAGACCAAGGAACACAACAGCTTGGTCAGGAATAGAATTTGATTTAAGCTACAGTAAGACATAAAAAAAAAAAAGACAATTTCCAACATTTTACTGAGTATTGTTTAAATGTACTAGAAAACCAAGCCTTTATTATGGTAAAGCATGGTAGCAACTACTTTAAATAATCCTGCGAGGGTTTTTTTGTGTTGTTTGTTTTCTGCAAACCTGGGAAGGTGCTCAGAAATTATAGTAGAATAAACAATAATTGTGGAGGAAAACCGTATAGTTGTCTTTTGGACTCGAGACTGTGCTGGATGCAACTAGATTCAATTGACAGTCTCTTGCAAGACCAGAAATACTATTATAGACACTCACTATCCATTTTGGTTTCTTTGTAACAGGAAAAGGATAGAAATTCAATGCAGATCTAAGAGACATTTCCCAAAAGGTTTTAAAAATATCGACTTTGGGGGTTGAATACAAATGTACGTCCCACAAATAAGAAGAATTTGTTCCTCTTTCCTTCCACTTGACATTTATATACTACTGTGTGTTGTTGAATCATATAAAGTCTGAATAACATACCTTGCCAGCACAAGAAAATGTTAAAAAAAAAGTACAAGGAGTATTCATTTTTGCAAGGTTTCGTAGGGACAGCCCTACAGTTATCATATGTATGTGGTTTAAGTCAATCTAATGTAAAATACATTCAGCACAGCACACTAAGGAAACACAAAGTAGCACTGTGATTATCTAATTTTGTTAAGGAAGGTCAGAATTGCAGCTGAAGGATTCATAACCCAAGATGACATAAAGCCTGGTATTTTTACCCACATATCAAAAGATAATTTTCCATGTCCAGCACACATGAAACTACAAGTACAGATGGGTAAGTGTAAAGCTACAACGGATATCACCCCCAAGACTGAGTGTCAGGTTCAGGTCCTAAGAAAAGCCCTTACTAATGAATATTGCTACATCAACATAATTTAAATTTGGACTGTTTAGAAACCTTTACATGTCACATCAGAGGAGAAGCATTTTTTAAAAGTCTGTGTTTTTTTTATTCAAACAAGGAAAAGGAAGCAAACAATGTTGAAAACTCAAATTCGAATACTATTTTCACTTTACGTTGGTTGGAAGAGGGATTGACATCATGCTACAAAAATATATTTGTCTTCATCACTGTCGTAGAACTACAAGACAAGTTCTCTGTGCAGAACACAGCGCCGACTTACCTAAGATTCAATGCCACTTCAACTCATTGTCTTTTTACCCCTTTTGTCTCTTTCATTCTCTGTCCTCGTCTCTCGTTGCTAACCGAACAAGCAGCAACAAAATGACTCCGAACTGAGCATGTGATACTGAAAGGCAGTGTAGCTGGTACTTTCTGAGTATTGTCTCAATTTTTTTTCCAGTGAATCTGGAAGCTGTAGTAAACGTGGTCAATGTTTGGGATTCAGTGGGATGGAAAATAAGGATGTGCCATCTATCTACAAATCTTCTGTAAGTTCAATTTTGGAAATGATAAAGGCACTTCTCCCCCATCTCAATGTGCCCCACTACTTTTTTTTTTGTACTGATTCGAACTATGCAATTCTATAAATGTTTTTTAATTCTTAGCAAGAGATCCCACCTAATATACTCAAAATTGAAAAGTAATTAAAAATAAACAGAAAGAAAAAAGTGTCAACAAATGCTGTGTTTAATTCCGATAATTGCGATGGTTCTACATTCTTGCTTACAACTAGCCATCAATAGAAATTATTTTAATGTTGCTGTTGGTGCTTTTGTGTGGTCACAAACACCGAGCTGAATAATATTTAAATACAATTTGAAACAGATTTAGTGTGGAATGTTGACTAGGTGAGAAACAGTCACTCAAACATTATGGTCTCAGTTTATGCTCCATTTGTTTAGAGATAAACAGAAACAAAATGGGAGAAAAAAAAAAGGTTACCTTTCGGTTGATTCTGTTAACACCCATTTAGTTACACTTCGCAAAGCTTAAGTATAATAAAGACATCTCTAACACTTGATAATATTTACAATAAAGTGAAAGGAAATCCATATATTTTTAGTTCTGAGCACAGAGATGATTCAAACTTTGTATCTTTTTGTCCACTAAATAAACGGTGTCTACTGAGACATGTTTTATTGCTATTGCAGGAAAACAATAAAATATATATATTTTTTCAAGAATGACACAATCTAATAAACATTATACCTAGAATGGAAGATATATTTAAGAAAGAATGAGCGTAGCACTGGTGACATCAAATAACCCAAGCCATCAGTCAACACGGCTCTGAATTTGGATAGAACAAATAGAAATCATAGAATGTCCTTCCCATGCATATTCACAGGTGCCTTTATACTATCCGTAATTTCGTGTTTTAAAAAGGTTAAAGAAAATAAAGAAAAAAAAGGGAGATAATCAAACAAGTAAACAGAAGTGTTGCCACAGGATAAACTTGGGCAATGACACAGAATATCGTTCACTTGGCTAGATAGTTATAGTATTTTGTAGTAGCATCCTCTTGGACCTGAACACACCCTTTCAAAAGTCTGAATTATTATTTTTTTCTGTAATGTTTCTTTTTAGATCTTCAAAGTTTAGATAAACATAGAAGCAATGCAATAACTGGGTATTCAAACCAGAGTGGACGCAATGTTTATCTCAAAATAACCTTTTTAGTTAAAGGAACAAAAAATAAATAAAATAAGGAGTTAAAAGGACAAAAAAGATGGATTAGGTGTGATTGACCCCTTGCAATTTGGGCTTCTTATTCAAGTAGGTTGCCCAGTAGACCAAGTTAAAGGTTCCAAAGAGCAGAGGGAAGGCTATTCTGGCAATCCTGTCTATCTTGCTCACACTGTTAAAGGTCTTCTTGGCCTCTGGGGGCTTGGGTTTTGGCTCCTCCTTGGGCTCATCTGGGGGTGGAGGAGCACTTTTGGCGATTGTGGCCAATCCAGGGTTCCTGGCAGGATTGGGTGCAAATGGTGTCGCAGTGGTAGGGGGGTAAGCTGTTGTGTTATTCTTCTTCAAGAGAGACTCCTTCTTCTTCTTTTGCTATTTTTAGTTTTTAGAGAAAAAATTGGGAAAAAAACAAAAGTATATCAAGATCTACATTTACAGAAACCATGAAACATTTCACATAATTATTTTTCATTTGCTAAAAATGCAGATGCATCTCAGGAATTGGAACATCATTTACTGTAGAAGGTAAATTATTTAATTAATTATTTCGCTAATTGAAAAATAGATTATAGATTATATATATATATATATATATATGTCGATTATTTACACAAATACTGATATTTTTCTATTGATAATTTTCTAATTAAACAAATAAAAACACATTTCTTTTCTTAGGAAAATATCAGACAAAAAAAAAAAAAAATAAATAAAAAAAGACAACAGCACTTAAAATCTGTTCAAAAACTGCCCAACTTTGAAAAAATCACACTGGGAACCACAAAGTCTCATCTGTCTGTAGATGATATTTTACAGTAAATATATTTCCAATTGCAGAGTATGGAAGTTAACAAAAATAAATATACATTTAATTGTTTACCTATTACATTGTGGTATCTTTATTAAAATACTGTTTTCTCCATAATTGAACATTCACCTTTAAAAAATTGTTAGATGGATAAAAGGGATTTGAGTTTTGCCTTGTTCTCTACAAAACAGCTGGAGGATATAGAGTGGTGTTGCTAACTATAGCATGCAGACAAGTAGAGCAGAAAGCACAAGATGAACACTAAACTATTAATGTTTATGTCATGTTTCTCAAATAGCATTTTCTATTAGATGATGTGAAGACTGCAACATTTTTTCCATCAGAACCAACTTGCTGTGTAACAATCAAATAGAAAATCATTTAGGATACCTTTTTTTCCTAAAATGCTTGTAAAGTTTTATTTATATATATATATATATTTTATCTTTAACTAACAGGACTCAGGAAGGATCTTTTAAGGGTGAAAACATGATTTTATTTGTATTCAGTAATCAGTCAAGTCATTTTATACACCTTTACATTTTTTGTCAAATAATGTGTGTGGTTGTATTTTTTTAATGCTTCCAGATATAGATGACTTACATTAATAATTTTTAAATAAATATCAATTAATAATTTTTAAAACTATGTAAATTTGATATAAAATAAGGAGGGTTAAACTGTCCGAATCACAACTAAATACAACTGCTATAGAGATAAAAAACTATACTAGAGATTACATTTTTCTACAGGGAGAACAGTTACTTATTATATATCTTAGAATAACCTAAAATGCATTGAGTTTAATACCTAAAACATATCCTGTTTAAGGGTGAAGTATGTGCAACTGATTTTTTTGTTGTACTCTTTGCAATCACTTCATCCAGATAAATATTAATAGACAGACAAAACATATCCTAAAACAGGCAGCCTTCAAAAATGAATGAGTACCTTCTCAGGGACCACACTCTTTCCATCCCAAGCATAACCCCTCTTGGTGAAGTAGTTGACTGTGGCAAACTCAATGAGGGCAGAGAACACAAAGGCGTAGCAAACAGCGATGAACCAGTCCATAGCTGTGGCATAGGCCACTTTAGGGAGAGAGTTTCTGGCGCTGATACTGAGAGTAGTCATGGTGAGGACAGTAGTCACTCCTGCAAGGAGATGAAAGGATAGGAGTGATAATTGTTAATTTTTCTGTAATTTCAATAGCAGGAAGAAAGACAGATAAAAACAGCATTAAAAGGAAAGATAAACCAAGATAAGGTTAATAGTAACTTCTCCATAAACAAAGAGATTCTAAAGTAGTCCCTGTTATGGAAGTTAGAAAATAACTTACTCAAATATATATAGTTGACAGTCTTGCATTTTTTCCTGTTTAGTGGAGATGTTATACCAGAGTTGAATGATATTTGATTTATAAGGTTGATCGATGGTTTGCACAGTTGTTAGACCAGTTAAAGTAAGGCAAAAAAGTACTGGCCTGGAATTTAATCAGGGCAAGGGACATTTAGCTAAGAATCGGGCATGTTCTCCATGTTCATATATGAGATCTCTCTGGGCATCCCTCTTACACCCCAGCTACATGAATTCTGCTACGCTCCTCTAAATTCCCCTTGGTTACAAGGCTCTGTATGTGCTGATCACTACTGTGTTGCCTCATTATGAGCTGGTAAACTGCCAGGGGTCTAGCTCTTGTCAATTAGTCGCTTGAGGTGGCCACCAGTATACAAAAATCAATGAGTGTGTCACACACCCTTGTTTTCTAAATAACTGTGATAGCAGATGTAGAACATGGAAGTATAGAATTTTCAAGGCCTTTCCTCAAGTAGCTTTGAGATCTATCTTCTAATCCTGTACTGACTATAGATGCATCAATCAGATATCTAGTTCAGATAAATAATGCTGAGCATTATTCCGATTCATAAACAGAACATAAACAACAATACATTTAGAGCTATATAGTCGGTGTAGATATGTTTCCACTGCACTTTACTCTGAAGTGCTATGTCATATTGCTGGAAATTTACACTTTGTATTTAAAAAAAAACAATATTAGGTATATTTAGATATATGTGTTCATTTTTTACCTTTATGCTTAACAATGTTTACATCAAGCCTTATCCTGTTACTTATATAAGGTATACAGATTGTTCATTAAAAGGTAGTATCAGTATTGGACGATAAGCACAGCCAAGGTATCCCTATCAGATTGGATCTGGAAAAATTGGTTCTGTGCATCTTGAGTACCAGCAAAACTGGTTCTTTGCATCATTGAATAGGCAATTTAAAAGAACATAATGTATTTTGTACATGTACGCATGTACACTGTATTCTGCCAAGCATGTGCATTCCTGAATAATCTGCAGTCATGCAGTCCCTTTGTCATGATCTGCCCTGATAGCTGACCTTAATTACTCACGCCTTTTACCTGCTTAACTCTGTCCAGCTACTAATTGTCACTTATCTAATCCACCTACCGGTTTCCCTTATATTGGGCTCAGTTTCAGCTATCAGGGCCAGATCATTGTTTGTTCCCTGTTTGTCTTCTGTTAGTGTCCTGTCTGTCAGTTTTGTTATTTTTAGATTTATTTCTATGTTTCATGTTCCAGTGAGGAGTTTATTTTCAAGCCACTGTCCTCAGGTGAGTTATTCCGTAACCAGTGGTGAGAGCGTTTCAGCGTTTCCCTATAGGTTCTGTTTTCCTGATTCCATTCCCTCTCACGCACTGGCCCTGTCTGTCCCTGCCTGATCTGTTCACCTGCTGGATTCTGCCTCCCAGGTGCATTTCTGTCTGAGCTGGATGTTCGACGCATAGGACTCTGAACCTGCCTTCAAGCTCTGATGGATTCCTGAAACCCAGAACTGTCCGTTACTCTCTGGTGCCTTGACTGGACTGCGGACTCCTGGATTCCACTACTACGCCAGTCTGATTAGAATCCCTGACCTGGATCGGAGTCCAGCCTGCTCACTTTGGTTTCTGCATCGGGGACGCTCTGGATAGCCCTGTCTTGTTCACAGTGCATTGACTTATCCTGCTTTTGTATTAATAAACATTTTGAACTTTTCTACTGGCTGTCTCACCTTGAATATTGGGTCCATCTGTCGCAATTTATGACACCCTTATCCAGTAATATACCATATTCTGACACCTTTCTATTAGAACCAAAAATAACTTTTTAGGTAGTTTAAGTTACAGCAGCTCATCTGTTAAATAAGACCACAAAGGGACAGTCTTCTTTACCCATTCGCATAAACAAACCTTGACCATAATTAACCTTGCAATAGTTGTACAGCATGCACTAATTAACAATGCAGTAGCAGTTTTGAAGAGGGTCTGACCCTATTATCCATCAATCAGGGAATAAATTTCCTAATTAGCAAAAAGTTACACATATCCAGATCACAAGTTAAATCAGTCAAAAATGTCATGAACAGCTGGTTTGAAGAGCTGATAAATCCAGAAAGTACTCTTCCTAAAATACTGAATTTAAAAATGTACTTCATTGATCTGTTTGCCTCTACAAAACGGTTTTCTCTCAAGCAGTTGTCTTCTGTCTGCAACAAATATTACTGTAATGGATAGCATTTAAGATGAAAAAACATCCCCAAAAGCCCAAAAGTACATGTAAGACAGAGCTCAATGACTAAGAAGTTTGACTCATGGTGAATTTCCAGGATCACCTTAAGTGGAACATACAGTTCTGATGTATGACCATGGGGGTTATTCTTGAGTTGGGGAGCATAAAATAAGTAGGACAAATGTATATTTATTCTGGAGAATGTTTTTTTTTTTATACAGTCCTTTTTTGTGTGTGTGACTACACTGGGCAGCTGTTTTCATAATGATTTATTGTGATTAATAAATGAATGCACATTAAAGTAGAACAAGTTACATTGATAAGAAAATGCAAGGACATATCTTCTTATAGTAACATTTATGTTCTGTAGCTGTATTAATAGTTTGATCACATAATTTACAGAAATGAATGCTTAGCTGAGCACCAAGTACTGATTTGATATATGTAATCTTAACTCACTGGTAAATCCAAATATACTGTATAGCAAAAACACACTTGCTATTTTCTAACTGAAGCAATTCTAAGCAATACAACTTCTAATGCTAGACTTTATACCCATTTCTCCATGTTACTGCTGCATTTTAGTAATTATATATTAGGTATTCCAAAGTATGTGAATGGAACATAACATTAAGGGCGTTTGAGAAAAAAAGGCTTTAGAAGAAAGCATAAATCATTTAAACATGTAAAATAATTGCAGGCTTATTGTGACTCTTACACAGAGCTGTAATTTAGACATCCCTGTTCAATGCCTACCAAAGTAAAGGAAAATTGCCTCTTCTTCAGCCAAAAAGAGCTTTACCAAACATGCACTGCATAGGAAAAGAAATTTACAGATGACGTATGCATTAATTTCAAGAGAGAATAATTACTAATTCAAGAGTACATAACCACTGAAAAGGTACTCAGACCCCTGGATATTTATTATGTCACAATACCACGCTCCAATGTATTCTGTTGAGATTTTGTGTCATAGATGCTTAACCACTGCCAAATAATTGTGCAGTGTAAGAAAAATCACATGTTCACAATAAAAATATCAAAAGTGTAAACTGTGTTTTCTTAATGGGCCTAAATCCATTACCTTAAAGGAGTTCCAGTGCAAACATTTTACTGGAATGAATCCAGTACTTTACTGGTAAAAAGAGTCAAACTCATTTTAATTTGATCCTACTATATTGAAAGCAATTCTATACATGTTTGAGATATTTGCAATGAAACATCAGTGAACAAACAGTGAATTCAAGACGATGATTCAGGATATAAAGCATAACACAAACTTTGGAATTCCACTTCAGCATTTCGAAGTTTGTTGTTCAATTCATTCAATTTGATTCATTGTTCAAAAATGTTAGATATTGATTTTTCTTTGCCATAACCCCCTGCATGTAGATGTTTTACTCAAGGGCTTCATTGTTTTCATAGCCTTGAAAGCTCCAGAATGCAACAGGACTTTAGTGTTACCACTTTGATGTGCTTCTTTCTAGTTGCAAGTGAAAAACTCACTCTTCCTTTCTGTGTACCAGCGATGCAACTTTAAGCGTATTACCACCACATAAAGGGCTGGAGTAAGAAAGCCAGTGTCTTGCTCTTATCAAATGTATTGTGGCCAAAATTGAATGCCTCTGCAATCTAATAAATTGTGTTTTATTAAATTGTGATTATATTCGAATTGCAATTAATATCCCAGCCCACCCTTGACAGGTTGGGTAAGGACAGCATTGATCTGCTAAGCGGACAGCACTTCATTCATAACTCTGATGGAGTAGATTTAATAGGACAATCTTTTGAAAAGGAATAATTAGTCATGTACTCAACAAAACATTGTTTGTCTAAAAAGTAGCAAGACGAAAACAGTTGTTTGGAGTCCTAACTTAAGTGACCCTCAAGCGAGTAATGGACACAGCAGCAAAGATGGAAAAAAACATGAGAAACTAGGAAATAACTATGGTGCTTTCATACAAAAAGCTTTGCATCTTCCACAGATTTAATGATGGTAGTGCCAGTATAACGGCATGGGGATCCCATTCTTCTGCACAGATAGGGAATCTACTCTTAGTTGTGGAGAGATGATGGAGAAAGTTAAACCAAAAGTTAACATGAACACAAGTGTTTGGAGGCAGTCACTGCTTAAGACTGAGGAACACTTTGATCTTAAACATACAGCTAGAGCTATAAAGAGAGCCGCTTTACTCCAAGTTATATCAATTGGGAAAATAGTTATGACAAATTTATTAATAAACATCCCATTACATATTATATATTCTAATTAAATAAAAGGTATTCCGTCACGGTCTTTCTGTTAAGTTTCTTTTGAGTATTCAGTTTTACTTTGCTCCATGTTTCCTAGTTTTATTGGTTTAACTCCTATTTTGTTTTGTTTTCTGGATATATTTGAGTTCTTAGGTTTTCTTTGTTGCCCTGTGTTGCTGTTCTCCTTTTCCATAGCTTCTTTCTAGAAGCCTCTGTTCACACCTGCTCCCAATCAGCTCGTTATTCCTGTCTTTGTTCAGTCAGTCATAAATATTCTCCCTTTGCAGTTCCTCAGGGCTGGTTCCTCGTCTTTCCTCGGGTCCTTGTGGTTGTTTTTCTCCATGGTTCTGGTTTGTTTAACATTTTTAAGTTGGATTTTCAGATTCTTGCCTCTGTTACCTGTGGTTGATTAAACAAATAGCTTTCGTTGAGCACTTTGACTCTGCAGCCATCATATGGGGTATTGATAGGGGTCTATACTGTCAACAAATACAGTCACAAGCCCCAACAACTCACCAGATGCTGCTGCGCAGAAGTCGAGAAAATCCATCATACTAAACCAGACACCATTTATGATCAGCTTCCACAAAGCCCTGTCATCATACCATCTTGTAAGTGATTTAGTTTTGTTTGTCCCAAATTTCCAGTAGGACCTCTGTTTTTTTTTATACCAGAGGTCAAATTTCAAGCCCAATAAACCATCCCATGACTTCCAGTTCATTCAGTGATGTGGCAGCACAAGATCTGCCACTTGAGTTAAAGCTATGCACACGCAGAGAAAATTCACCCCGTCATTTGAATATGAGTTTCAAAAATAAAATACAGAAATAAAAAGAGCCAGAATATAAACACTGTGTTTAAAAAGAAAAGTCCTTAAAATATTTACAAAAAAAGTGTTCCACAATAAAATACCATTACTGAATAATAAATAAATAAACAAAATCAATAAATAAAGAATTATATCTTGAAATAAAAAATTCTGTTAAGATAGACAGAATTTCCAGTATTTAGATTCGTAAGACTGCTAAAGATAAATAAAGCATTTACCAAGGGGACATACCAAACCATACAATACTACTATTATTTATATTGCACATTTAAAACAGCAACAAGGCAAATTAAACCACTTAAAAAAAGAACAAATAGGCAGATGACACAGAATACATAAATCATTAAATAAAAAATAAAAAAATAAGAGTAACCATCCAACACAGTGAGGTTCAAAACAGCTCACATGGGTCAAATGCCAGGCAGTAAAAATAAGCTTTTAAATGAGACTAAAAAAAGAATCAGAAGTAGTTGTCCTAACATGTAGTGGTAAATCATTCCACAAATGCCAAACACACACCTTATATTTATATTCCTGAAAAGATTATGGGTTTGTCTACAAATCTTGGTTTTTATTGCTATATGACAAAGTAGAAACTGTCTACGGTTTTTGAGAACACTGTAATGAGGCCTGTAAAGTTCAGATTGGTTTAATAGCTTTCACATTTGAATCTAAAACTACCCATTATTCTGAAGATTGATTTTGGATGGTAGAACTAAGTAGAAGAAAATAGGGCAGTAAACGGATTTCCATCATTGTTATTATGTAATCAGAATTTTCTTATCTGTAAGTCATACAGTACCAATAATTTCTTAAAACTGGTAGTGTTTCTATAGTGAGGCTCTTAAGGTTTAGCATCCTTGCGCATGTACTGTGATTTATCATGACAGGACATGTGCCTCCTCTTCATCTATCCCACCTACATACTTATATGTATGTACGGAGGATGATGTTGCATTTTTTAAAAACCTTTTTTATACTAATTTTTGTTTTTTAGCTTTTATTTTTAACTGTTTTCTGATAGATTTAAAATTAAACTCAAATACATTTGAGTAAGGATAAAAATGGGCTTTACCAGATATACACCATTTTCAGTTAGACACTATGTAGCCATAAAGAAACTAGATGTGAAAAATTAGGAATGAGACCAGACTGCCCATATGTCAATTTGTTTAGCAGTAAACAGCTCCTTAATCAGAAGAGGATAAAAGCATCATCACTTGGTATTACACAAGTCCTTGTAAAAGCGCCATCTCATATACTTAACAGTGTTTCAAATGCTCTGTTGTCATGGAAACAAGTTTCCCATTTTCTGCAATGTGTGAGATGGAAGAAAAGAAAGAATAGTGAAATAGAAAATTTTGGTTTTGCAATTTAAAAAACAATTATTTATTCAATAGATTGAAGTATACAGGACAGTCTGAGTTTGCAGTCTTCTGCAACATGTGTAAAAGTGTGTCTGACTCAAAAGGCCAGAATATGTTTTTATTTTGTGTTTCACTTAATTCCCTTCATATGTGTTATGGAATCGTGTAGGACACAGGGGAATTGTTTTACCAGAATATAACGTAGCACTGCTTCTAAATGACTAGGTGGTTATCAATATGTATCTGCTGCAGGGTTCTGTCTTTATTAACATTATAGCATGCTCATACTCAATTGTCTTTTACGATACAAAAAATTGAACTGCTGTGTATGTACATATACATACATTTATTGCATATAAATGTAAATTCTGACTGGTAATGCTGCTGCAGATACGTAATATGATTTGTTATATACGGGCTCTCCGTTCCCTCGGCCCGTCTTGTCACAATGGGGAACCGGGCATTTAGTCGCTCTGCTCCCCACCTCTGGAACTCCCTCCCTCCGGATCTCCGTTCTCTGGACTCCTTCCCTCTTTTCAAATCCAGACTCAAAACGTTCCTGTTTAGACAATCTTATCCCATCTAGTTCATATGCATCACTCCAATGTTGTCTTCTTCCTTTTCCTCCTTTGGCTTTATTTTACTTCCTCCTGTTTTGTTTTCTGTGGTATCTTTATGCTTGTACTTTTTAGCTTCCTGTTTTTAATGTTTTATCTGCCTGTACAGTGTCCTTGGGTGTTTTGATAAGGCGCTTTCAAATAAAATGTATAATTATTATTATTATACTGTAGAGTCACTCCTGGCAAGAAATATGGATTTTTAAAGTTACTTAAAACTTATAAAAGTCTGACTGGTTACAAATTGTACCTAAGGTAGTATGCATCTGCCAGGTCATTTCTTCTTGTTCTTACAGTTGTATATTCTGCCTGTTAAAAACTTGGCCCAATAATCCAAACTCCACTCTGACAAATCTCAAGCAAGGAAATCCATGCCCAGTCCCTGCGTCACAGACAATCCCCACATGAAACCCTGTCAGCATGAGCAAAGCTCAAGAAAAATGCCTTTTTATTTTTGTGAAGCTCCAGTTTCAAATCTATCTCTAGCAACATTTTGACAGAAAACAACCAAACAATCATGACAAACAAAATGTGAGTCAAATGTACAAGTGTGAGGTAAAAAGCCTTCTGACACAAATTCTCAATACATTACATAAATCATGTATCTTGATTATAAAAAGCACTTTCAGAAAGGTATGGATGTTAAGATTTGAAGATGAAAAGACACATCAAGCTTAAGAGCTTACTCATGAATAATGCAACAACCTTACTTCCTGGAAGTCAGTAGGAGGTTGTGCAGAAACAAGGTTTTTATATAGTATCTAACCATGGATCCATCCACTTTTCATGGAAACACATAAAATAAACAAGAGTTCAAAGCTGCCCAATATTTAGGTTTACTGGTTGATTTATCAACTTCTAGATGGAAAATTCCAAAGCACTGAAATTCTGTAAAATGGTTGATCTCTCTTATTTTTCATTGTGGAAATCTTGAAATATTTTACATGACATAGCCTAAAATGGTAGAAAAATTTTGTATAACCTAATGATAATTAATCAGATAGGCCTACATTTCTGACTTTCATGTGTTACACTGTAACACTCCCCCAAATGGCTGTGTGTTAGGACAATGGACGCAAGTGTAACTCAAGCTCAAATCATAACTCTGCACACATATGGAATAGATTAACAACTTCCATTCTAAATATAAAAATGTATTAGTGAAACAAAGTCAACTCCAGGTTGAACATTGTCATGATTATGAAATTTGTGGACTTCTGTTTAGGTTTTAAGTTAGACTTTGATTTATGTATTTCTGTGCTTCCTTCATGTTTGGTTTCTTTTTCATTTTGTGTTATATTTAAGCAGTGATTTTTTCAGTTACTCTCTGTTGCCCCCTTGTGCCAGTCTAGTTTCCCTTAGCTCCTTCTAGTTACTTCTGTCTATACCTGCTCCCTACCAGCTAATTAGTCATCTCATTGTTTTTGTCTCCCATATATATATCCTCGTCATTCTTTTGGTTAATTCCTCCCTAGTGTCTCCTAGTTTTTTGGTTCTTGAGATTTTGTGTCTATCAGTTCTGGACTTAGGATTTTGATTTTTTACTTTTTCATTAAACTTTGCAAGCAATTATCCCCGCCTCTTTGACTCTGCATTTGGGTCCACAACTACATCCATCAACCGTGACAGAACATATTTCATCCGACCATCCATTTTCTCCTACTTATTCCCTTAGTGTAGTGGTGGGAACAGTGCCTATCTCCAGCAGTATGGGCGAAATAATATATTTTTAACCTTATGTGAATGTTCTTGATTCAATAACAATGCCTCACAACGTTAAAAGGCCTAATATTTATGATGTGTTACAGAGGACGGTTGCAGCTTTAGAGTAAAGTCAACCTGCATCCCGTTCCACCAATGTAAGGGGATAGAGGAGAAGTTTACTCAGTAGTTAAAATGGGTATCTTGAACTGAAAATTTATGATTATACTGCTGGATAAATGTTCAAATGCAGAGCTTATGTCGTTGAAGGAGTGATTCTTCCTAAAACCATATTGGTGTTGCAAATAATTAAGTTATTACCTAAATAATAAAAAAAACTTTTTTATACACAACTTTGTTCAAGTTATAATTTTCTTATCTGTATCTATTTCTAAATTTGTTTGGATTTCTACTCACAGCAGCATGATAACGAGTTGGAAATTATACTATTGTGTAGTGAAAACATTAATGTTGGAATATAAGAAGCAAATCGATGAGCATATTTTTTGTGTGACGACTTGTGAAAAAAAATATTTACAATCCCTTAACCAGTCTACAGAGGGAGGTGCTCTTTGTCAAATATCTATCAACATTCTCACTGTGCCATGCCCTCTTTACCTCCTGCTTAGTCAATAAAATAAGTATTATATAAATATTTTTCTCAGGTCAATTATGTTCAGCATCACTACATCATCTCTGGTTATCAGAAAAGGATAAATAAAGGGACTTGCTGATTGGCAAGTAATTAAATGACTGGGCTGGCACAAAAACTGCAGGGCATAAATCATGCAGATAGACAAACACAAATTTTGCAGCAGCACTCCTGACAATGTCAATGGCTTATTAAGTGCAACCACTGGCATGTAACCACCATGCTCATATGTGTCAAAACAAACATGCCCAGTTCACAACTGGGTATATGTGTATAAATGTTTGTACATGCACACCCAGTACAAACTCACACACTAGGTACTATTGCTTAATGAGCAGATACATTAAACAGCATAATGGGGGAGCCAATAAATCCCAAGCAAATCGGTTTTAAAGCGGAAGAGAAGGAATCAAGCTAATCTTCTGAGCACTGCCCCCCATGACAGCTCAGGATCAAAGAAACAGAAAGAAAGAGGGGAAGGAGAGATGGAGTTAGGAGGATGAAGCGCACCATATCTGTACTATCAATGGCTGTTTCCTTTTGGCTTTCATTTAGACTCCAAGTAAATAAATCGCTTACAGTTTTCCACTACACCAAACTAGCTATAAAGTAATCAGCCTCTTAATCGGCACTGTGATAAATAAGATAACTTTACCCACTGCTGTGTTTTTAAATTGCCTATTCATCTATAGGGCAGGAAAAAGAATTGTACATAGCCTTTTCTCATAGTCACAGTGTAATGTAAACAGCACTTTCAGTACTAAATTTGTTCACATTATTGTTTTTTTTTGTCAGATTTGGACACCAGATAACCTCTGTAGTAATAGAAAATCTAACAGTATGACAGTGGGTATTTATTTGCAGTAATGACATAACATTTAATATAAACATAATATATATACATTATTATATAATATATTAGGATCACTGTCCCGCTGACGCTTATTTAAAGCTTTGTTTTTTTGTTTTTCATATATATATATATATATATATATATATATATATATATATATATATATATATATATATATAGTGTGTGTGCAAGAATAAAAACAAGACAAAACAAAGCTTTAAATAAGTGTCAGTGGGACAGTGATTCTAATTTATTTAAAAAAAAATTTCTTGTGCATGCTATAAAGACAGCATCACATATCAACGTCATTTCAATTTACCATCTCCCACTGTTTTCTTTTACTTTTCCCTCCTTATAATCCAGGTAAACTTATGTCTAGGCATGGCTCACTTCGCATATAAACCTGGTGTACAACACTCTGTACACCTGTAGTTTATAAAACCTGTTTCCGTTCGATTCAGGGGACAACCCTGAAACAAAACAACAACAGAAAAGGCACCAACCTTCTCTCACTTCCTCTAATGCTACCTTGGAGAATTAGAGGTTTAAAATACATTTTAAAATAAGTGAAGTTGGTTTCAAGGATATATTTAGGGATATATGTCTAATTTCTTTAAAAACTCATACCTTAACAACTTTGTTTTGTAATGTCTCTAAAAGTACTCATGAAAGAAAGGGAAGATCAAAAGACTTGAAACCAAAATTTCCAACAGCAGTTAATGCATTTGGAATGTTCAAAGCTTGGTGAAGATGATATGACTCTACTTAAACGTTTTCTTAATGAATTAATCAAATAGCGTAAGAGAGGGAGGCTGTAAAATGGTTATATACAATCAGGAACTTTATGCACAAACTTCTTAACATATATAGCATGCCACTGATGAGGTAGACAGAATGCGGACCCCTGCTTTCTTTGGAGTCACCAAGGCTGCTAATGTGGCAAACTATACCTTAGCATGGCTCCCTTGGGCAATATAAACAATTTTGTTAACTGTCAACAGCTGATATAAATTCATAATTAACAAGAGACACTTCAGGATAAACCTTGGCAACTTTACAGAAAGGAATCATGTTATTTCACCTTAGGGCAGCATATGGTCCTCTGCTGCATGGATAAATACATTACAGTCACACTTAGTAATATTTATCCTCTACTGCAAATGTGATTTATTGTCAAACTGTAACAATATATAGCTAGCTGCAACATTTGGTCATATACTGTATGGGACTGCAGAAATGTGATTGTGTGCACATGTGGTTAGCAAGTGTTCTGAAAGTGTCTCAGGTGTAGTTGTGCCACCATTAGGTTTATCAGCCAGAGTGTGCCTTAAGTTTGTAAAGAAATTGTTTTCTCCTTATGCTCAAGTAATATACCATTTTTCTTTAAGTTAAGTTGGAGCTAAAAACTCGACAGATGAAATACACATTTAACCAGGTGATTATATCCCTCCTTTAAATAAAAGGATTATTTTGCACTTCTCATCTTTAGTAAAGACAAAACAGATCCCAGTCCTATTTTTATTTGTATTTTTTTTATTACCTGGTCAAGAACGTTAACAACACTACTAACCTTGCCTACCCTCAACCAAACTTCTATCTCAGTAAGGATTAGCTGAGTCAAAACAAAACAGATAACATGACAGTTCCCTGCAATGCTGACAGGCTCATGCTCTCATCTTATTTACAGGCAGTTCTTAGCTCCTATCACCTTTTTGCAACTTTTTGCAGAACTAACTGCTGTTTTATGAGCAACATGCTTTGTACATGGTCTGTGCAAAATAACATTCATTCATCAGATGCTAAGAACAGGGACAACTGTGTGAAAGGCTTCTGCCGGATAAAGGTCTTCAAAATGACCTGTATGCTGCAGGTGGAACCTGCGTGCAGTAGCACATTTTCAATGTGCCCAAAGACAGCTGTGGCTACAATGTCGCTTTCCACCAACAGTGTTTGAATTGGTAAAATAATGAATATAATGTGGAGAGCTTTGGAGTTGAAAATTTACAATCTAAGTACAGGCTATTTAAATACAAATTATAAAACCTCGAAAATCTAATTTGTTATAAAGCATTGAAAATCTGACTTTGAGAATGTATCAACCTCTCACTGACGGAGAATGATTTATAGTCAGATTTACAGTGAGATTATTCTCTTAACAGCTGGATTTACCTCCATCAACTCTTTACTTGACCCAGATATGGCTCACAAAGGTATGCCCATAACTTAATAAAACAAAACTGTGTTTTGTGTCCTGAAAAAACATTGAAGAGGGAAAAAAAATCTTGCTGGCTACAAATTATACCCCTAACACACTGGTGGAAAAACCTGTTTTAACAATCGGCTTTTGCAGGCAGTGAGCTCACTAACATGGGAGAAACAACTCAGCAAGCTACCGGCTTAAAATAGCCTTCCAATATCTCAGCTCCGATCGGCATACAGTGGGAACATCAGACCTGGGTCAACCTGCTAATTTAGTGCTACCATTGAGCGCAAGCTACAGACGTCAACACACCCGCAAGTTGTGTCTGATCTAAGAAGCTGAAACAATTGTGCTTACATCAGATACAGCAGGTAGTTGTGAGAGAGGGTGGACTAAAGAGCCAAACAATAAATCACACTGACTATGCCCTGCCTTCCTTCCATGCTGCTCTCCATTGTTTACTTTCCCCAATTTCTGTTGCAATGGCGACATCATCAATGGTAACCCAGCATTATGGTGTCAGCAGGTATGCAGCAAGGGGGGACAGGGGCCATGCAACTTGCCAGTGGGGGGTCAGACCCGGGGTTTTGTTCAAATGGGAAGGGAGCCAAATGTCGATTGTTAGCGGGTCAATCTGTGCTCAAAAAACATGCAATAACCCGCAAATTTCCGTGAGTAAGAGGCTTTAGCGATGTGCACTTTTACCCCTCCCCCCCACCAACGTCCCCTAACAAGTTTTGTGTACTCTCTTCAGTCATGGTGTTTTTTTTACAGTTGCACTGCTCAAGGTGACTTCATGTTAAAGTAGCTCTGCTAGATAGATTCTGATGTTCTTTTGTAAAAGATAAGCTATGCAAATTAAATTTGTTTAAGTATTCACAGTCTTTACTGAATACTTTAATGATTTATTACTGCCAGCATTAACATCCTTAAGTCTTTTGGAATATGATGTAGCAAGGTTACTGGGTATATACAACAATTCTTTGCTAAATGTAATACTTTTAATACCCTTTTAATACTGTCAAAAAAATTTTAAATGGCAACACAACTGCAAACCGCCACTGAGGTATAAACATTTTTACTTTAGTTGGGAACTATAAAGTTAATGAAAACTGCCAAAAAGCAAAAATTCAAATTCAAATCAAGTACTATTTTTCAAATTAAAGTATGTTGTTACTTTTTATGCTTTGGTAAAGAACTGATCTATAAACCGATTAGTTGGTATTTAAACTTAACCTAAAACAAAAGTTATTTAATTGTCATCTTTATGAAGAGAACACACTTTCTTTAGTGCCATCTACATGGTTCAGAATGACAAATGAAAAACAGAAAAGTGCAATTCTAATAAAGAAAGTCCAAATCATAAACCTTTGTTTTTATTAAGCCAGTTTTACCTTCCTTAGTTTGCTATAGTTAGTACTGACTTCACTGTGCAGAACAGGCTATGGTAGACTTTTAACTGTGTGTATTTATGTCTACCCCAAATTTTTGAGTGGACTGTGCACATACCGTGAGCCTTGCATCGTGCACATATCTGAATTCACAGTCCAGCAGACTTATTTTTACATTTCTCGTGACAAATGCTTTCATGTCCCATTCTGCCATGGTAACATCAGACGAGTTTGATTTATAGCTTCATGAAAATTTATAAAACAAATTCTAGCTGTTCGCCAAGGTTCGCTAAGATCTTGCAGGTTTGCCAAGACCTTGCAGGTTCTTGCGACCGGCTGCTTTGAGCATTTTTGCCACCAATTAGCGTCTATAAAGCCATGTCAGATTGGTCTCACATTTATAACAGTTCAGTAAGAATACTCATTCCTCATGAGAAGTATATTCCCACCAAGCACTGCAATGAGACGCCACGTATGGGGTCATAAGAATTTTGCTTTTAAGGCACCTGTCATTGCGAAGTCTGCTGGCAGATGTTTTTGGACGCATGGCTCAAGGAGTATGGTGGGGCTGTTAGGTTAAGGCAAAAAAGGTCCATAGTCAGAGCTTAGAATTAAAGAGTCTGTTTTTTATATTTACGGTGTGCAGTCTGACCACATACTGACTGATAATTTATGTCACTGCTATCTTGGTCCCTCTAAACTTTTAAATGGCCTTAATTTTTGCCGATTGCTTTTCCTACATTTTAAAACCTTTAACTTTTTACTTTTACTGTGCGTGCATCAGTCTTTTGGCAGTTATTCTCATCCTTCTTTCCACTACATCTCTAGAAGGAGATTAGTTCAATACCATTAGGAATGAGGCTGTAGCAACTAAATATAAAAAAGGTACATTGCTGTTAATAATTTGTGAATGTACTGTAGTTTTCTTCTAAAGACATTCCGTTCAGTTGCACTGAATTTTGTTGAATGCTTTCCGTCTATTGAAGGCTAAATACATTTCCAAAACCTAGTTTTCAGATTTTATCTAACAAACAATTAAAAGCAAGAATCATGATTCTTCCACGACTCACTATGCAATACTTTGCATTTGTCTATCTCATCTAATATCATGCCAAATACAAAAAAACTGGGAAATGTGATACAAGGCTTTAATAAAAAATTATGCATATCTTTTTATACAGCTGAAAAAAGTCATGTTTATTATGTTTAGATTCAGGCACGTACATGTTTTGGATGTAATCCCATGGAGCACAACCAGTCCTGGTAGCATGGGGGGGCACACACATGCCCTAGATAGTTTGAATCTAATCTAGGCCATCCTCGTTTCCCCTTAACACGTGACAAGCACTGCAGGTAGAATGCTGTGGCACATATGCAACAAGCATGTCCCCACATTAAAACACACTGCAACCAACACAAGTTAAAAGATTGCAAGAACATCAAGCATGGTAGAAATGGAAGCGCTGCAAAATATGTCTAGTCCCTCTGCAACAATTCAAGGGGAATCTTTTTAAGAAGCGAGCCATGGGAGAGACTGGCATTAATAAGGAGAATATGAAAAGAGAAAGAGAGAGAAAGGGAGAGAAAGAGAGAAAAAAGTAGAAGGAAGTGTGTATAGTGAGGTAACTCAAGGACATTTTCGCTGCTGCTATGCTTTGCTGCTGTAGAGCATGCTGCAGACTAGCAAGAGCTTTCTTTTTGGTTGGTGTTATATAAGACCTTACTGTGACAGAGAGACAAATACACACCAAATCCAAAGAGACTTATCCCATACAAGCACATTCACATTAACTAGGCAACGTGCACATACAAGCAAAGACACGCACACTGATCGCATACACAGGCAGGCAAATCCACATACACACTTGTAATCTTCAATTCAGGGCATGTAATTTTAAATTCACACTATGCTCTCTTTAAATTCTACTGCAGCTACCCACAACTCATTTGGCGCAAACATAGAGCAGGGCACAACAGGATAAATATATTGTATAGTAAGTTTGATCAGAAACCAGTTGGTTTCTGATCCAAACTAGAAAATGGTTGAATTCTAAAGTACCTTGAGATGACATTTCTTGTGAATATATAAAAAAAACTAAATTGAATTGAAAAATTGACCCATTAATCGTTTTAGTGACCTGTTTTTGTTTTTACAGATCTGTAAACAACCTTATTAGCTTTTTGGGAGTTGAATAAATAACATGGTTTGTCTTTACTCCAGGAAGTTACTGTATCCCAGCAAACATATTTCTGCACAAGATCAGCATATGGAAAAAAGCACGCCATGGCCCATTCAAGGTATCTACTCCCTTACTGACCAATTTCGCTGGTATTCTGTCATAATGTTTGGCTAGACAAATGCACCACTAGCTCCACAAAGTTTGGAAAGACAGCATGTATTTTCTTCCTTTACTCTGTGGATAGCATAATCATTGATGCTAAGGGCTTGCATAACAAGTACCAAAGGGCGACAGTGGTGTTGGGTGTTGAAGTTTGCCCTGAAATCGAAGGGTTGATGGTTCAAGCCCCGGCTCTGACTTTCATTGTCGTTGTGTCCTTGGGCAAGAAACTTCACCTGGATTGTCTACTGATGGTGGTCAGAGGGCCCGGTGGCACCAGTGTACGGCAGCCCCGCTTCTGTCAGTGAGCCCCAGGGCAGCTGTGGCTACTATGTAGCTTGCCACCATCAGTGTGTGTGTGTGAGTGAATGACTGAATGTAGTATAAAGCGCTTTGGTCACGTCTCCTAACTTGAAAAAAGGCGCTATATAAGTACATGCCATTTACTATTTACCATTTCACAAGCATGCAAGAAGCTAATAAACATTTGATGCTTTTGACTCTTAAATAGTTAATAGTCAAGTTAAATTATTTTACTACTGTTATTGAAAACTATTTAAAATGAAATTCAGTTGGAATTCATTCAGTTCAGGTCAATTAAGTTAAATGACCTTTTATTCAATCAAAATAAATAGTTTTTCCTTTTAGTTCACAGTTTTTATTGATTTTCTTGACCTGTTTGAACAAAGTGGCAACCACTCAGTCTTCATCATCAGGATCTCAGCAGAGCAAAAAGCACTTCTTGCAAATCAGTTAAACAATTCTTTTTAGTTTGAAACATTTCCAAACCCTTTTGCAAAACAGTTAACACAGATGTCATTCAAGCAGTCCAAACTCCATTTCTCTAGCTATGTTAGCCAAACAGAAACCATATATTCCCTGCTCTTAGAAACTTCTTGATCGGTATAAAATCACTGAAGCATCTGTTTGACACTTCTTCACGCAACTTTTCAATTTGCAGTCAGTCTGCAGGCCTTAAAAGATGCCAACCTCTGCAAAGTGAGGCGACGTGGGAGGAACCTCATTGGGCATAGGGCCACTATTAAAGTTCCAAGGCAGAGGCGCACTAACATAACTATGTGTGCTGCTATTTCCAATGATCGTGTCCTCTGGCATATCCCACTGTAGTACTGAGCACCTCATTGCATTCCTTAGCACCTTGCATGACAGGCTGATCCCACCTCTTGAAAGAGGGCTGTTGAGGCTTGGTATGCCACTGTTTGTAATAATCTGGGACAATGTGACATTCCACCACCGTTGTGTAGTGAATCAGTGGTTTGTGGTACACCCTAGAATGATGGTGTAATTTCTTCCCCATTACGCTACATTTTTAAATCCTATAGAGGAATTCTTCAATGCATGGAGATGGAAGGTATATGATCACTACCCCTATGAGCAGATGCCCTTGCTCATCACAATGGCCAGTACTGCACAGGATATAGATGCAGAGGCATGTCAATTATGGATCAGGCACGCTAGCAGATATTTCCCTAGGTGCATTGCAAGAGAAATTATTGAGTGTAATAAAGATGAGGCTATGTTGCCTATTTGTCAAGAGAGAAAAGAATGGAAGAGACAGAAGGGTATCACTTATGCCTATCTCTTGCAGTTTAGTTTCATTTTCCTAATTTTTTATACAGTGATTTATCTTATATTTATTTCATATTCTAAATGTATTTTCTAGGGCTGTCAAAGGTATTGCGTTATTATTTCATTAACAAATCAAAATATTATTGCTGTAATAATTTTTGTTAGGTTAACGCGGAGGGCGTTTTCTTTGTGCATGGACAGTTCAGTCAGTCATGCAGCAGCATTGGGGCGTGAAGCCAGAAGGGCCCCACATTACTGCTTGGGGCTGCAAGGAAGAGAGAAAGGGAAAGAGACTTTTGTAGTGGGGAATCGAAATGTAAGCGCTGTACCAGAGCATAGTGTTGTGGTAAGAGATTCCACCCCACGCTCAGAGGTTGCTGCTGCAGCCACAGGATCAATTCTGACCCTCAAACAATTTCTTAATCTTGTATGTTTTTGTCTCTTCTGCTTTGGAAATTCATTTTTAAAATGTGATTATTGATCTGTTAATTCCCCAGTGTCATATGATCATACTATTAATGCCATAAAACATTTTTCATCATTTGACAGCTCTAGTATTTTCCTTTGTTCCCCATAATCTGGAAAAAAACAATGTATGATAAATAACATTTGCATCACACCGTATCTGTTTTTTTGGAAGAAGGCCAATTTGACTACAAATGACACTGAAATGTCAGCTGCGTACATCCATTGGCTGCTGCACTGACTCATACTGAGTGCTGTATTTTGTATTTTGTTGCCTCTTGCATAATGAGTGATTGAAAGCACTCATTAATTTGTGGGCAGGTTGTGCTGCTTAAGGGCAAAATGTGCTTTTGGTCTATATTTTAAATGTTTTGGCAGGGTTAGACTCTTTTGCAAAAACACTGTATCATTATGACCATTGGTGCCACTGTTTAGGCCTCTGCGTTAACTATGTATATTTTGAATTGAGCGCTGGTTCAAAGCAATCTATAAATACTATACTTTTACTATCAACAATAGTGAATTGCAGCAAATTTAATCACAAGAACCTTTACAAGTAGTTTGAATTGCAGATAGATTGAAGGCTGGTAATATACTAGTGAGATTAATTCACTCAATTATAATAAAAGCAAATTAACCTTTTAGTTACATATACATGACTGTCGATTTTATCTTAACTTGGGAATGTCTTTCCTTTAGATGACCCCTGTAGGCTTTGCAGTTGAGTGATTTCAGTTCTGAAACCCACCATACATAATAGTGAACGCTTGGTGTGTAATTATTGTTAATTCCAAGCGACATTTCCAGGGGCAGATTTGGAACTTTGTGGTGACTGGCTCATTTTTTTTAGGCACAGATGTTTGTAGGAGAGAGGAGAGTCAACAACTCACCAAAGACAGTTCTGGCAGGGACAGACTCTCTGTTGAGCCAGAAGGACACTTGGGAGAGAATAACTGTCATGATGCAGGGTAGATATGTCTGGATCACAAAGTAACCTATTTTTCTCTTCAGGAGGAAGTGGGTTGTCATCACGACATACTCTCCTGTTTTCAGAAAGATAAGAAACAAAGAAAAGTTAAAAAAAAAAGCTCTGAGTTCAAAGTTGAAGAAAAAGACCAATAGGCAAATTGCTGAGAAATAACAAACAAAAGTGAGCTTTAAGTGAAATTCACAATGCAAGGTTTATAAAAGTAGAAAAAATAGACATAAACACACCTTCAGATTGATAGTGCAAGGGCAAAAATCAGGTCAAAGGCTAATGGCTATTATATTTTCAATTTTAGAAGAAGTTGCTTTAATAGAGACCATGTCTAAAGGCTGTTTGTACCTAGTGACAAAACTATTGATTGATTGACACTGATCTCACACTGGAGAGATGTACTTATTACATAAACTCAAATAGTCTAAAGCGAAAAAGGTGCCAAAGGAAGAAAAAAGTGCATGGAATATATACAGTAAATACAATGCATCCACATATGACAGCTTAACAACAATTAAGTCATACTGTAGCTGTAAAGAAGATATCATGACTGAGTACCAACCTAAATATACCACAGTTTTTTTAAGGAATCTGTACTGAAATTTATCTTCTTTGGTTCCAAATCTTAAAGATCGATTGAGCCGGAAACCAATAACTTTATATTAAGCTAATGTTCTTTTTCCTGATTTTGTTTCTGATAACACATAAAAGGCGCAATTTGAAACTCTCTTTTTTATACTGTTTTTGGGCCATTATGGAATCAAGTCAAAGGATGCAATGTATATGGACTAACATCAAATGTATTGTTCTATATAATTTCTCTGATTATCTTTAACAGTTTGAGATTTGTAAAATAGTAACTCCAACCTATGACATATTTTCCAAAAATATCTATAAAATGTCCTCTAGTCTTGTATCTGTCTGTTCTTCCTAAGGTGTAAGAGTCAAGTCGTTAAGTATAACATCTTTGTGTTAAACTAGTCGGTGTGGGTGTGTGTCCTATTCTATCAGTACTGCTTCATTTACTGTACAGCTATAAAATTGATGTACTGTAGTGTAGATAGGAAAAGTATAATTCAATAAAATACTGTTTAATGTATGCTAACACATTTTTCCTGGATATAATCATTTTTTGCAATGAAATAAGAAATTATATTAAAAACTAGATTAAATCAAACAAAACTTGGAACATGACATTACTTTTGAACTCAAAAACATACCTGTGCTTGACTGCACCACACCAGAATCCACACTCTGACCCATCAGATCATACTGGTTTAACCGGGAGCCATCTTCTGCCACCACAACAGACTGAGCAGCCCCTCTGGTCCATACGTATACTACCTCTGCTCTAGTATAGGCATCTGAGGACCAAAAAAGTATTATTCTGGATTATGGATTATTCTGGCAGACTCTTGACAAAGCTTTAGGGTAGTCCAAGTAAAACTAATAATGTTACAGTTTTTTTTTTCCTTTAATCATCTAATCATATCTTTTATCATCTTACATAATATCTTATTATTTTAGATATAGAATTGTGCTAAGCCACTTTCTGCCATTCCCCTTCTTTCATCAAAATAAGAAAAAATGTTTAAATAGAATAATGTGACCTTAAAGCTGCAAAGTCAATCAGTTTTTTTTTCCTGTTCTGGCCACCCAAGCTGTCAAAGCTGCAGTGTGCCTCGACCACTGCAGAGGAAAGGATAACTCAGCTGCAGACTGCAGAGCAAGGAAGAGAGCTCATCACTAAAATATTTAGCGAGTGAGTTCAGTTTAAAAGCGTTTAAGGCTTAGTATTCTCACACATACTGTGTAGTTGTGTGAGAAACTGCAAAGAGATAGCGTGACTCACATAGCTGTTGCCTTAATGTTGTTTTCTTTCTCTTGCCTCTCAAAACTTATTTGGCAAATCACATTTCAAAGTTGCTCCTATCATTTTCACATTACACTTTACGTAAAATGTTCCCTCTTAAGTTCATTCTACATAAATCTTTTCCACTGATATGTATTGTTAAGAAAGATTCAGGGCAAATTCAGCTGTCGGCAGTGAACAGCTGGTGTGACGCCCTGGTAATATTAAAACAGGTACTGTAAGCTGCAATCGTCTTAGAAAAGATGAGCACTTCCTTTCCTTTATCTAAAGGCAGCTGAACGTTATCCAACACAAATATTTATGTTTGTATGCAAGAGGGGTTTGTTGATCAATTTATTTCACTTCACATATAAGATTGCAAGACGGCTACATTCGACTACTTACAGCTGCCAAATTTCAGGGGACAAGCATGGGCATCCATAGGGAAGTCTTCTAGATGCATAGGACATTCTGCTCTTACTGTAAGCCTAGAGCAAATCATAGACAATTTAAAGTTACTATGACAGATAAAATAAAAACCTGCTTTCTCTCTCTCTCTCTCTCTCTCTCTCTCTCTCTCTC